>NW_017535296.1:370041-376010 GCF_001853355.1 Bactrocera latifrons
AATTTAGTTTCATTTAAAATTAAAATTTAGTTTCGTTTATAATTAAAATTTGAAATTGAATTAAAAATAGAATTTAGAATTTAACTAAAATGGAAAAAAATTCAACATTACTAAATCCTAAGTAAATTCTAATTGAAACTTTATTATTTTTAAAACAAAACTTCTTTCAAAATTTTCGTTTTAATAACTTGAGCTGTTGATATTTGT
This sequence comes from Bactrocera latifrons, assembly GCF_001853355.1. Lineage (NCBI taxonomy): Eukaryota > Metazoa > Arthropoda > Insecta > Diptera > Tephritidae > Bactrocera > Bactrocera latifrons. The sequence goes on from NW_017535296.1 coordinate 370,249, forward strand.
TTAATTAAATTTAAAATCAAATAAACTGTTTTAAATCAATTATTTTAAATAAAAAAGCAATAAATAAATTTAATTTTTGTAACTGCAATTCATTTTTAAATTACTTTTCTAAAAACTTTCAAATATCATATTCAACCATTATTTATATTTAATAAAACAATTAATTTGATGCTTTTCACCTCATAACTCTTTATGAAATAGCAAATACTTATAGCTGTTTCAAAAGCTCTCCTAACGGAAATTTACTTAAAATTAGGTATTTTTTTAATTATTTTATATCTGATTTTATTTCTGAGTAATTATTATGTCCGCTCCAGCCGAGTTGCTATTTATAACGAACGTAATTTATTTTAATTTTTTTATTGTTTCTTTTGCTAGCTGTCAGCTTAAGCTGCACGAGTAGTGGCAGCCACTTGTAGCTAATTTGCACAACAAGTACCGAACGGGTTGTGAAGTTTGCACGGAACAAAGAATATGCACATATTTATATAATAAAAGTGACGAATGAACCTGAAGAGGTGCTTGCGTAGTCTGGCAAAACGGTTTGGGTGAATAAATTTGGCAACTCATCACAAGCAGCGCAAGTAATTAAATGCTGCGTTAGAGTAATGATGGGAAGAGATGGCGCAAATTGCATGAAAATATTCGAATAGAGTTTTTTAACAAAAAATGCAAAAATACAGAGTCTTTAAAAGTGAGCGAATGCATTGAAAGAATGATTTTAAAGTATAGTACGCCAAAATAAAAAATAACTTCAAAATTCCGTTTTCAACTAAAACATGCTTAACACCAAAGGGTATAACATTTTGAGAAACATAAAGTATGAAGTTCACAATGTCATACATTTTTAAAGCAAAATATTTATTTTTTAATTTAATATCACCTTTTGTGACATATAAACTTAATATTTTGCACTCAAATATCATCTCAATTTGGCTAGTTGAGCTGAAATAAAATAACTTGCAAACTCATTTCTGAAAATCTTTTTAAATTTGTTCAGACTGACGACCCTTAAGTCAGACAGTCCGTCAGCAATGACAACACTTCTACAAAACAGCAACAGAACATCACGCACAACAACATTGGGTAGCAGCGCTTGGTGGCACCGGTTGCTGCTTCCACTGCTGCAGCGCAGTTCTCACATTTCTGCCAGTCATTCAACACGTCCCGCTGTGGTGCAGCCAAACAGCTAACAAACGCAATCCACCACTGCATACATCAAATAACTGGCAGCCTGCTGCCTGAGATTTTTGCTCCTACATCAGCAGCCAGCAGCAGCTCAACCAGCTGCCCAGCACAAATCATGTTAAATTGAATTGAAATCACATAAATCAAAAGGTGGCAGCACAAATCGCTTATGAATCAACATAATTACTGTGAGATTTGAGATTAGATTTGTTTGTGATTTTTGATTGCTACACATTTGTGTGTGATTTAAGCACAATTTGCTTTGTTTGTTAGCGTATTTATGTGTCTGTGAGAGAGTTAGTACATGCTTTTGCCAGGCAATATTTTTTGCGTGTAATTGTGAAACAAATCTAGTTTGAAATGCAATATTAATTGAATGATTGGAAAGAATTCGTGGTAAAAAAAATTTGTTGCGATTTTTCTTTTGAAGAATTTGCAACAAAAAAAGAAAAAAATTAAGACAAAAAATAACGTAGAATTAAAAACATAATGAAAGAAAGAACGAACACAAATTAAAATTTTGAGATTTTTGTTTGATACATATTGCTCTTATTTCAATTGATCACTTTTTAGCAAAAGTTATAATCGCAAGGAATGTGGGATGTATATAAATAATCGTGATCTTAAGTTCTTCATCACGCCAACGCAGTTAGATGTAAATTTCAATTATTACTTGACATTTACTCAAAAGCGCCATAGTCCTTTTATTGTTCAGGAACGCAGAAGAGAGGAAAAAGACATTAGCGGGGTCCAGAGTAATTTTAATAGGAAATATTGTGCAATAAGCTGAAAAGAAGTTATTATTATGGATAAATCGATAAATATAGACAAAACGTCTACTCAAACTCAACAAATACTTCAACTCCTGACATTGTTGAGGGAAAAAATCTTTATAATTTAAAAAACGTTCAGAAGTGAATAAACTTCAAACAAGGGATTCGAGTAAAGGGAGTGGGAGTAGGAAAAAGATGGGAAAAATTAATTAGGGAATGAAGGAGAAAAAAATTAAGAAACAGAAGGCTATACAAAAAAACAGGAAAAGGGAGACAACCATGTTGCTCTACTAAAGTGATATATGAGTATGCTGGTCCTTCTCAAAATAGAGGACCACGCTAAGGACACATTCAGAATAAGGAAAACTAATATTTTTTATTTTACTTTCGAGAGTTTGTGGTCGAAAAAATATACCACATACTATTGTCAGCAATCTCCCATTGCAACAGGCATATTAAAAGCGAAATTTGTCCAAGTGAAAGCAGTTCTTTCATAAATTAACTGAAAGTGCTTAAAGTTTATGTCAATGCAATATTCTAATTAAAATTTCAATGAAGAACCTGAACTTTGATTTTCGTTGAATTAAAGTAATAAGATAAATATTTTAAATATGCCTTCTCTGCAGCTTCCAAAACCATAGCCTCTTTATATGTTTATTTAATTTTATTTTAATTTCTTAAGCAATTTTCAACCTTAAATCCACTGCCTTAACAACATTGAATTTCTCTTCTATTAAACACCATTATTCTTATAAGCTATATATTTACATATAATAACTTTTTTTCTTTAAATTTTTTATAACACCTAATAAATTTTCGCTAATAAGCCAACGGTCAACGTCAATTTCACTGCTGCATATCTTATCTTCTTCTTCTTCTTAATAATAGCATATTTTATAGCGTCAAGAAATACTAATTTATTACCAATTTGCTAATTGCACTGCAGCCACAAAGCAACAGCGCCAGCCACCATGATTAATAGAGTGTAAACTAAGAAAATACTTGTCATTAAATATAAATAAAAGTAAACGGTATCCAAATTAAAAAGGTTAATTTGATTAGCTGTCAAACGAAAAGCGTATAAGAGAAACAAAATGCAGAGATGGGATAAAATTGAGGAATAATTAAGACAAATAACAAGTAATACGTGAAATGTTGCATGAAATGAGCTTTAATGCATGGGATTCAGGAGAGTGTGGTTAGATGGATTAATGGTGGTACAAACCAATAAAATATGGTCGCTTATATGTATATACGTAAATAAATACGCGATTGTTGTTGCTAACTGTAAATACGATATATTAGGCATTAATGTGCAACTAGCCCTAGAACACATAAACTGCTCTAAGTTCGTGTTACCCCCGAAGAAAGCTGATTTGTATATTACATTCACTGCTTCCGACTTAGTATGTTAATAAAACAAAAGAAATTTAAGGCGTTAGTTAACTTTAACTTCAACTCTTAACATAATAAACTTGGTTTACTTAAACTTAACCAGCCTCAACATTAATTCAGTTACACTTAACTAAATCTTAATGGAAACTAACGTAGATTTATATTTAACTTTACTCAAATTTAACCAAAACTTAATCTTAACTACTACTTAAGCTTAATAATATTCTATACTAAGCATAATAGCCACTTAAAAAGGGCTAAATAATCATAATATTAAATTTAACTTAACTTAAATTAAAATATGTTTACTTAAACTTAACATGACTGTCTAATTTCAACACATATTAATTAACCTATCTTAACTTAACTTAACTTAACTTAAATTCACTTAACTTCACTTAACTTAACTTAAGTTAACTTAACTTAACTTCACTTAACTGAACTTAATTTCACTTAACTTAACTTCACTTAACTTAACTTAACTTAACTTAACTTCACTTAACTTAACTTAACTTAAATTCACTTAACTTCACTTAACTTAACTTAACTTAACTTTACTTAACTTAACTTAACTTAACTTAACTTAACTTAACTTAACTTAATTTCACTTAACTTCAATTAACTTAACTTAACTTAACTTAGCTTAACTTAACTTAACTTAGCTTAACTTAACTTAACTTAACTTAATTAACTCAACTTAACTTAACTTAACTTAACTTAACTCAACTTAACTTCACTTCACTTAACTTAACTTAACTTACAAAACCGAAACTTAACCTTAACTTTTATTCAATCATCTTTAACTTTACCTACACTTCAATAACTTCAGTCAACTTGAACTTAACGCAACATTTTATTGCAAAAATTCATTATTTATCTCTTTCATATTTCTCGGAACTACATATACATATACAAAGTTTTTTGTTTTTCTTTTTTTTCATATTTTCATGCTGCTGCTTTAATTATCTGATTATTCTTAATTAATCAAGTCAAACCCTTTTAGTAAAAAAAAAAATCTGTTGCTTAGTCCAATTAATATTATACCGGGTTAAGGTCTGCATTTTCGGAATATGCTTTAACGGTTCGCTAGACACCCATATGCTTATGTTATATGCATTTATTGCACCACATGAATATCTCAATCAGCATAGCCAACAGTTGACATGCTGTTCACCTTTTTGCGCACGAGAATTGGCGCAGTGACCAAAGTGTGTTGGCGACGTGATTCGCAACACCACAACCCATAGTTGGTTGCGCTTGCTCATATGTAACACACTGTATGCTTATTTACAGCGCATGCGCATATGTTTAGTAGCGTTTATGTTTGCACTTTCCAAGCATTCTTGGTCCTATGTCAACGTGTTTGGTCGTAAGCGTTTGTTTAGCGTTATGCGTTCACATGCCAACGCGTAGCAAATGAGTGTGAACGCGCGCCTTCGCCGGCTGCGCAAGTGTGAATTCCGAAGAAAGTTGTTTTGTGTTGTGTTTGCTTGCAACTAAATGTTGCAATTGCAAGTGTAACGAAAGCATGTTGCTGGCAACAAATGTTGGTCGCACGTGCGCACAAGTGCTAATATACTCGTACATGTAAGTATAGCTATGTATGCGCGTGTGGCAGTACGTTTCCGTAAAAATTCCAAACAATTCGCACGAGTGACTTAATTTTAAGCAGAAAGGTGTGCTATGCGATGCACGGCAGATGTTTTTAAAGAAATAGCATCACCACTGATGAGTATTAGAAGCTTGCATTCTTTGAAAGTATGTGTGTATGGTATGCATACATATGTATATACGCAAAATAGTGTATTTACTCGTGCACAACAGAATATCGCAAAATGTGAAATTTTAACGGTGAAATCTGCGAAATATTTGTGTGGACATTTTGGAGGTTGTTGAGTAATAGAGAAAATTCTTTAAAGAAAGTTTAAAACATAACATTTTTTTGACAAGTCAATTCAATTTGAGTAGTATAGTAGGTTCAAAGAAAGTGTTTGCTAAAGGCGTTATTCTTGTGATTTTGGAAAAAAAAATTTACTTGTCTTATACGTATAGCGAATTCAATACACTTTCAGCAACTCTGCAATTATTTACATCAGCCTAATCGGCTTCCAAAACTTTAACAAGTGTTCTCAAAATGCTATTTTCAGAGTCGCTGAAGTAAACTTTTTCGAAATGGCTGCACCGACTTGAAATTTTCACGCGTCCTTCTATAGTAAAAATAAATTTTGGATTCTAGACTATTCTTAGGTGAGTAATGTTCTTCCTTATCTCAAAGGTTTTACTAAAAATTGGCTAAGAGAGCAGAGAACCCAAAACTTTTGAAACTTCTCACAGAATTTTAAAAGTTATTAAATTCCGTAAATGTACACTTGTGCTCACACAATTAAGCCACATAAACGTTATGGT
>NW_017535296.1:376895-381394 GCF_001853355.1 Bactrocera latifrons
GAAACGTAGTTTTGCTATGCAGTGGCTTAATTATGTGAGCACAAGTGTATATGTTTTTATTTATACCATAAATCGATGTGCCTCTTAAAAAAAATGACGAAAAAACACATTTTCCAGCTCATTTAATGAATATTTCCCCTTTAAAATACAAATGAGGCTCCTAAATAGTTAACGGCTGTCTAAAAAGCAAAAGATATGAAAAAAGAAGTTTATATATAATTTAATGATATTATTTTCTCTCTTATAGAATTTAAATATTAAGTCAATATTTATGAAAACTTTATCACTTACTCTCGCTACAAGAGATGCGATATTAATATTTTAACTGATTATGTTTATGATTACTATTTACTTCCACTATAATTATTAGTAAAATATTCATAAAATGAGCCTCAAACCTGCTTAATATGAAAATTCCACCGAATTACAAAAGACTTAAGCAGCGAACTCGATTCGAAAAATAGGCATGTCTGCTTTTATTTTGTATGTTTTAGTATATTAAAACGACATTTCGATGACATTTGGCTTCAACAAGGATTCAAGTGAAAAAAGTAGTATATACTGACTATAATATAGGGGAATCGTATAGTGAGCAATTATTATTAATGATATAAAAGAGAAGAGAGTCACCGATTTGCTGCATAATACCACCTGGAAAGGCAATTACTTACTGCCTTAAACTTAGATGAGGTTTTTTTCCTGAAGTTTTCCTGAAAACTTTCAATTTGGGACCACATCTGATTTATTAAGCTTTCATATATATTTTAATTAATTTTATTTTTAAATTATTTAAGCGCCATTACATAAACTCCGGCCTGAAGCTCTTGAATTGAACGGAGCTATGTCGGTATTTATTCCATTAAAAATCATATTAATCAAAGCTATCTTTCTTCTGTGTTTGTCGAGACAAAACATTGATATAATACACATATAATAAATATTGTCATTAAAAAAGTCTTATTTGGATAAATGTTAAATTTGTTGTGAAAAGCAAAAGAAAACCTAATAATTTACTAAAAATATTATCACGATTATTTGCTAATTTTTTTCAGAACTCTATTAAAATATTTAAATATCATGAGCTTTGTGTAAAAGTCAGAAAAAATAACATAAATTGTCTCGGGATCTATCAATTTTAAGAAAGTTTTCCAAGTAGCAGCAGGTGCTTTAGTTTTTATAATTTAATTAAGCTCAGAAATTTTCATATTCTACTTGCTGGTTTTTCCCCTAAGTTCCATATTTTTGATAAGAAGTATTTATTTTTATAATTATTGAATAATATTTCCTGAAAAGCAAGCACTCCGTAATTCGCGAACACCCAGAGCACATAGCTATAGTTGGAAAAATGAGTAAAAATAAGCCAAAAAGTATAAGAGGTATATATGTATATAAGGCAGCACACACTTATACTGCATACCCACATACGTGCACATATAATAAGAATAAGCAGCATTCGCTCAAAACTGCACTTCACATAAAACTAAAGTAAAAACTATTTATTTTATTTTTCATTTAACTTCGCTGTTTATTGCAAGGTTTCGCGCACAATTAGCTAAATAAACAATTAATATTAGCCATAAATATTATATGTACATATATTATAGAGCTAGTATATACATACATACATGCCGTTTTGCATAAATCAGTAAACTGCTGGCTGTATGCACATGATTTACTAAAATCATTATTTTCCTACAATTTTTTTCTTCAATGTTTTTATATTTGCAATTTATTTCCTCCCTTCAACTCAGACAGTTGACAAGCCACAATCACTGGCGAGTCAACGCTAAAATGCCAACCGCTTGTTGCCGCATAATTGAAGGACCTCGAGACGGCAAGTCGGTGACGCCTCAACGGTGAACGCCTCTTCGACTTTTATTTGCTTTGGTTTTGATTTCAAATGATTCCACATGTCATGTGCTCATAGTAGTTTATGCTAATTTAAATATATTTATTGCTCACTGTATGAGTGTGTGTGTCTGCGCTCATTATTATTACTTTGATTGATGTGGTTGCCCGCCATGGCTATTGCGCTTGTTTTATGTAGCGTATTTTCTGTGATGGTGAGCCACTTTGAAAACATACATATATGCTAAATAAATATTTACATAACAAATACTTCCGCATTAACTGTGTACGATGCTCGCTGTTCTTTTTTTTTATATTTAATGCTTGATTAGCAACGCTTGTCAAAGTTCAACAACTGCCGGCCGCCCACTTCTTGGTCACTAATTGGTACAACAACAGCAACTAAAAACTTTTCAAATATTTCTGTTGGGTTATATTTTTGCGTAGCAGCAGTGCAAAAGCGTTAAAGGTCACTAATTTAAGTGTTAGAGCATGCTGGCGCTTGGTTCAGGCAGTGCGCATGAAAGACTTAAGCAGCGAACTTGATTGGAAGTAAGTGAATATTTGTTTACTGTAGTTATGTTATCTAATGTGAAATTTGAGGAAGTGATTTAAAAAAACGAAAAAAATAATAATTAATTAAAAAAATAAATATTAAAAATAATTAAATAACAACTCAAATAAATTAAAAATTAAAAAATAAATAAAATAAAGATAGATAAGTACATAGTATATCATCAATCCAAATAATAAAATTTAATATTATTACGAAAGAATATTAAATGAAAATAATATTTTTAAGAAAACGTTTTGGGCAACTATGTAAAAAAAACTGCAAAACAAAGTTAAAAAAGGCCGTAATAAAAATAAGAAACAAAATTAAAAATAACAAGTAAGGAATGGCTAAGTTTGGGTGTCACCGAATATTTTATACTCTCGCATGATAAAGTGATAATCGAGATTTCAGGCGTGGTTGTGAACCGATTTCACCGATATTTSGYACATGTCATCAGGGTGTTAAGAAAATATTATATACCGAATTTAATTAAAATCGGTTGAGTACTTCCTGAGAAATGGTTTTTGGTTCATAAGTGGGCGACGCCACGCCCATTTTCACTTTAAAAAAAAGCGTAGATGCAGCTTCCTTCGAACATTCCTTCCGTAAAATTTAGTGTTTCTCACGTTTTTGGTTAGTCGGTTAACGCACTTTTAGTGATTTTCAACATAACCTTTGTATGGGAGGTGGGCGTGGTTATTATCCGATTTCTTCCATTTTTGAACTGTATATGGAAATGCCTAAAAGAAACGACTCTATACAGTTTGGTTGACATAGCTATAGTAGTTTTCGAGATATGTAAAAAAAGTTAGTAGGGGGCGGGGCCACGCCCACTTTTCCAAAAAAATTACGTCCAAATATGCCCCTCCCTAATGCGATCCTTTKTGCCAAATTTCATTTCAATATATTTATATATGGCTTACTCAAGTTACAGACGGACGGACGGACAGACAGACATCCGGATTTCAACTCTACTCGTCACCCTGATCACTTTGGTATTTATAACCCTATATCCGACTCTTTTAGTTTTAGGACTTACAAACAACCGTTATGTGAACAAAACTATAATACTCTCTTTAGCAACTTTGTTGCGAGAGGATAAAAAACATAAGAAAAAGTTGCAAAAAAATTAAAACGAGCTGAAAATAAAATAAAAGTGGTATTAATAAAAAAATTAAACATATTCCTAAATTTGTCTTTATTTACTAAAATTAAATATTAATATTCGTGCCATGAATAAATTATAATTATATTTAATTTACGGTAAAATCTTTGATAAGGAAAGCCAAATAATATTAGAAATAAAAAATTATAGTTAAAAAATGTAAAACCATTAAAAAAGCAAGTAATTAATTAGGAAATAAAATTAAAAATTTAAATAAAATTAAAAAGAAAAATTAAATCAGATTTAATCATAGAATTGATTATTAAATTGCTGCGAGTCAATGAAACAAAAAAGCAGATGATTTCCTTAATACTGTACAGAATTTGGTTTTTCATTTAAAATGTATAATTTATATAAACAACCCATTTTTAAGGTATATTTATACAATTTTTCACAAAAAATTTAAATTTTTTTATCACTGCCTTCTCTATTTACATCACTGTTTGCGTATGGCGCCTCAGCATGGGTATTAATTTGTATGCCTTTACATGCCTCTTATATCAATTTACTAGCCAAATTTCATTACGATAATTCAATTTTACACAATTACCTTCCACTAACTCATACTTAAGCATTCATTATGAATTAAAAATTTTTAACACGTCTTGCTCTAGTTTCGATATCAAATTCAATGTTTTACATTGTGTTTGGCTGACTGGCGAGAGTGTTGGCATGGCAAGCGGCCAAAGGTGAAGACGGTGGGGTTGTGTAAAAGTGTAAAGTGTGTTAAAATTAGAAGCAAAGAAGTGTGGTGTTAAGCTTTTAAGTCGCCTTCGATTAAGAAGTAAGAGTAGCTGCAGAAGAGTTAACATTAATATCGGTTGAAAAATAATATATTTTCTAAAATATTATTTAATATATTTTCTAAAAAATTATTTTTCCAAACTTATACAATAATAACAAAATATATTTAATTATTTGTAGCAGTAA
>NW_017535296.1:381735-401191 GCF_001853355.1 Bactrocera latifrons
TTATAAAAAATTGCTAATATTTTAATTAAACTGAGTTAATAACTTAATTTAAAGTCAATTTTAAAAATTAAACTTTATTAAATAAATTTTTTCAGCAAATAATTAGAATTGCTTGAATTAAGAATCCAATTTCTTTAATTATTTTCTTCTTATAATTAAATTTAAGACCCACAATTTTACGTTTTTTATTTATTATTTGTGTAATCAACTCAATTTAAACCACTTCAACATTTTATTTTTCTGCCGCATGTTCACTCATATTTTCCAAAGACCTTGTTATAATTTCTGTAAACACTTATTTTCATAAATTGCCTTATTATGCGCTCGTTTGTTGTTTTTCTGCTTCATGCATGGTCGTCATATTAATTTAGTTTTCTTTGCCGCACACTTGTGTGTGTGTATTTGTAATTATGTGATGTGCCAAAATTAAAGTCGTTTTTATTTTACCACGCTTGCCAACTCTTTAGGCACTGCATTGATCAAATAATTTTTAAGCTTGAGTTAGTGTAATTTATTTGGTGTTTTAGTTTTGTTCTAGTTCGCTCGCTTACTGTAGCGTGAACTCTTGTAAGCAATAAAATATGTATATTTATGTCTTGTGCGCTTTGTGAAAACAAAGTCAAGATCGCGCAGGCAATTTGAAGCAAGGTTTAACCAGCTTAACCAGTAATTGATGGTTCTTGTTGAGGAGGAAAAATATTTATTTATTTAAATTTAGCAAATTTTTCTAGTTTTTTTATTTTTAATATTGCAACAAAGTTTAATAATTTGTCGATTTATATATTAAAATAGCAGATTGTATGTTTTCGAAAACGAATCGAAATTATTTTAATATTTATGTGTCAACACATTCAATTGAAATAATACGCTAACAACCAATTCATCAAACAACTTATATATTTCTCAAAATAGAACTGTCGCAGACCACACACACGTTGCTGCACCTAATTGCCACCGCAATGAAATTTTTCTGAGAAATTATAACAAAATTTTATGGCAACAACGTGTATGGACTCACAATATTTACTTGATGAAGAGAAGACGAACTTATATAACAAATACGTTGACATGCAACGCACTCAACGGTCGGTAACTGGCATTGCATTGCGGCAATTATAAATGCCACAACCAAAACTTGGGGAATATTAAAAAATTATAAAAATTTTAAGGGCCCAACAACTTACTAAAACTCAAGGAAAACATGAAGCAAGTAAAAAGAGGTGCTGGGCTGAAAATCAGAAACTTCAAAGCAAACAACAACAAATGGATACATGAATACGCAGGCTTCAAACTAAGGCAGCAACAACAAAGCAAAGTCATATTGCTGCTTTAGTTTACTTTTATTTAACTTTTTTTTTTTTTGTTGTTTTTTTGAATTTTTGATTCCATAGACGTGCCGGAATTTTTATGTGTAACAAACATTTTCGAAGCATATTTGTGCGTACCTTAATGGGGAGAAAAGAGAAACACAAACACTTATGAATATGAAGCAAACGCGCGCGGCATTGAGGGCGCTTAGTCATCTAGCTTGCAATTTGTCAGTAGCTCAACAATAAAAATTTAAAGAGAAGAAAAAACAAAATTTTTTTTTCACCAAACATAATTGGCATAGCAAATACTCGTTTGTGTTACAACAACAAGACTTTTCAGTTTTGCACGCAACTTTTACGCTGCAACTGGGGAAATCCTCATGGGAAGCCAGGCAGCGGCGATCAATCATATTTGCAGACAAGTTGAGGAATCACACCATAAGTGTACATATGTATATATTTTAGCGATATTTGTTACTAAATACGCACACACATACGCGTATATATCTAAATTCACAGCTGCTTGCAACCAGGAAGCTGTCAGTGCTATGCGATCACTGCAAACAGCGCTCAAACGCTCTTCAGCCACTACGCCACAAACACACATATATGCGCGCATACATCCATGTACTATAAAATATGCATGCATATATACACAATCACTTTGCACTTTAACACTGTGCAACTGTGCAATAAATTGTTGTATTTACACTGCTTTTGTAAAATATGACAAATGACTTATTACGCTGCGTTGATTTGTTCGACAGCCAGCCGTCTCACTGCCTTCCCAACTTGACATTATCGCAACTGATATGCACAGTGACTTGAATACGCTGCTTCTGATTTTTTTTGTTTATATATATGTAAGTATCTGCATTTTCTACCTCCCTGACCTCCATTAGTTAAGGTGCCTGTCGAATATATGTGTTTTGCCTTCGTTTTGTTGTCAAAAACGCCTCGTTCGCACGCAGGATCAACATACGTGACTAGTAAAAATTCATTGAGTCTGTCTTACAACTATTGGCAGCAGGCTATTGTGTCTGCTGATCCATCATAGTGCAATTTGAAAGGGATGAGTGTGAATTTCCATTGATGATGGGCATAAATATTAAGCGCTGATTAAATGTATTGGAACATATGAGGGGAGGTAAGAATTTGCTATATTTTAGGTTTACGCAGTGAGGGAAAGAGTGATTGAGAAATTAACACAACATTTCTCTCTCAGGAACTAGAGTAAGTAACATTTCTTTTTTAAGTTAACTAAGTTTAATTAAAATAAATTTAAAAAATTTGATGGCCTGTCTCGCATTACTGACAAACCGGCTCTTAAAACTTACTTAGGATATATGTTTGAAAATTAAGTGGTTTGGGACTTCAATCTTTCTTTGCAGTTGTACTTTATACACATATTATTATTTTCTAGGCCATCAGTACCTTGGAACCATATAAAGATCGGCATCCTCTAAGAGTGGTGTACTCATTAAAACACTATCCCTTTCTTTGCTAGTTTTTTGCCTTGCACTGGAACCACTGGAATAAATGGACCAGTTTCTGCTCTCTCTGTGCCCATGTCACAGGATGTCTACAGTTTTATAATGAAAATAAAGGTTTTTTTATTGAGTTGAAAACATGGTTATGTTATTTGTTTATATAGGTACATTATATATATTCTGGTGATTTAGTCTGAAGTAATCCACATTATTTATTTCTAAAATAAATTTAACATGTATTTTATAGTCAATCAAATTCAACTTTCATTATTCAAAATTCCTGCAAAAATATATAACAAATTCTTGGAACCAGAGTATGTATGAAAATATATACATCTGAACTTCCATAAATCGAACTCCTTAATTGGCAAAAGAAGTCAAATTTAATACAAATTTTCTTCAATAACTCAAAGTCTCTCTAACTCTAAGTTTGTTTGTGGCTTATAGTGAACCGAGTTAAGGAACTGYTAACTTCAACCATATATATGTACGAACATATGTATAATGAATTTTAAAAGCTTCTTGTTTCATCGTTCCAATATTATTTTGTATAATTATTTGCACAACGATATTCAATTGAATAAACTATGATTTGAAAACTGGCAGCATTTACTTTTGAGACTAAGAAAAACTCAACTCTTCTTTTGGTTAGCTAAAGTCCCCAAAAATGTCACGAAAAAGTACTTTTCGAAGTAAACGACGTTTGTATACCATCAACACAATGAGAATTCAATGAGTATAAGTCTAAGCTAAGTAGTAAAAAAACTTTAATAAATAATAATCTAGTGATATCATCATTCATTATTTTCTCAAAGTACTATCTTTGGATACTCCACGGCAGAAGCTCTCTTATCTCTTAACCTCCACTAAAAGTAACAATCCCCGAAAGACCTTTTTACTTTAAAAGCAAATTTATTATCATAATTGAAAAGTTGATTGATATTAAATGTTACTTATTTCGCTAAAAATTTTACATACATATTAAGACTGTATTGATCGGACTTTGGCTAACAAAAAAATAGTTTTTTTGATTTGCTTTATTTGATTTTATTACTCAATATAACTATTTTTAAGGTTGGTAAACCAAAATCCTGGCGACAATAATATTTTTCCCCCAAAAGCATTGCTTTCCTTTTGCTCTATGCTTTGTAAACTAACACAAGCTGCTGCAGCCAGAATGCTTTATCTCATAAACTAATAGTTTCACAGCTGTGAAACTTGTACACTTACCTATGAAAAGTAACCAGTATATAAAAATCATATGGGTTTAAGATTAGTAGTACCACTTATATATCAACATACGCACTTTTCATTCCACATTTTACATATTGCAATTGCAAGGCGGCATTATAATAGGTTGTCAAAAAAGTCTTGCGGTATTTCTTCCGGTATTTTTATTGAATTTTCAATTGTTCATAAAACTTTTTTGATTACTCATGCCCAGCTCTTGACCGCTGCTACGGCTGCTACTATGCCGGTCTCTTTCGACCAATTCAACGATTTTATCGCAATTTTCGACGACAGGCCTTCCGGAGCGTGGCGCATCTTCGACCACCTCTACACCAGAACGAAAACGTTGAAACCATCGTTGTGCGGTGGAAATGGAAACTGTGTCGCGTCCATAAACTGCACAAATTTTATTGGCGGCTTGAGACTAGTAGTACTGTATTATATTTCGTATTTTCTCTTCATTTTGCTCCATGTTTGCGACGCTATAACTCCACGAACGACTTAAAAGAAACGACAATCAATCAAACACGTGTTAGCGCATGAAATCAGCTTTCCAAAAAGGTATAGCATGACCCGCTGCGACGAATAAAACTAGAACTACGCGCTCTCAGCGCCAACTGGCGAAAATACCGCAAGACTTTTTTGACAAACTAATGAAAAAAGCTGTCGATTTATTAATGACCTTGGAACTTCTTGAAGACGATTTAATTTTTATGCTTTAAATAAATTTATGATTTGTTACCTCTTACTTCAATTAGGGTATTACTCCTTTTTATGTGAGAGTAGGGATTAAATAGCGACAGACGCCATTTCAACTCATATTTATTATGATAATCAATATCGCCCATACTTAGTTTTATTTTCTCAGTCGGACTACCTTTATCTCCCTTACAAAATAAAATGGAGCAAAAAATTTACTACAAGCAAAAAGTAGGTTATCGGCTAGCCAAATACAAAAGTCTCAAACGCCAAACCAGCAGTTAGCACTCCTCGCCAGAAGACCTATATATTTTCCACGAAGTGGCGCTAAAATTTTCCCAGCCACCCAAAATGAAATGAAGCCACGAAATAAAAGCAAGATTAAGCTGCAACCGGTGCAACGTGCAACCAATAAAAACTGTTGAATAGCTCAAGTAAAGCGCTACTTTGTTGGAACTTTTTGTGGCACAAAATCGCTGCTGTGGCTCTCGGTTACAAAAAATAATTTTATTTTTTCGCAAGCTATATTTGTTTTTGCAGCAGCAGCCCTGTGACTGTTGCCCATATTGGTTTAAGTAGCAGACACTTTTTTCGGCTTGCTGCTGGCTGCCTATATTTTGTGCTATCGTAGTGTGGCAGCAACTGGCAGGTAACAAAGCAATAGCGCCAGGGTAAACAAACAAGGCAACGTGCAAGCGATTAACTGCTCTTATTTAATTGACTTTTGACTTTTGTGGGTGACTTTGTTTGCATTGGTACAAAATTAAATGAAATAGTTGAAAATAGAAATAGAAAAGCAAATGTGAAAAGCGAAGATGAAGAAATAAAATGAAGATAAGAGCACAAAACAGCATTGCGATAGTGACAATAAAAGTGGCTAATGTTCAGCGAAGACCTTGCAAAATGCGGAAATTGCTGATAAGTGCGCTAATGGCGGCAGTGCGGTGCAAAGGCTTGGGCTGTAAAGTAGGTACTAGTAGTAGTAATAGAGAGAAAGAAAGTTTTGTTCGAGAAAGTAAGGCGAAATCTAGTTAATGAATTCTCAGTAGTAAAAAAGGGTTGCCAAGCAAATATATATTATAATATTTGTTAAATGGTTAGAACAAAAAATTGTCAGAACTATTGTAGATTTTTTTTTATTTGCAAAAAAATATAATTAAGTACCTATGTTCGTTTACTAACGAAATCCCTTCGTCGAATTTCGTTTAGCGTTGCCACCTTTTCTCTAAATTATTTTTATATTTTATAAATTCAATAAAAACAAAATCTGTTGTAAAAAAATTTGAATTATGTATATTTTTATTTTATAAAGTGGCAACTCTACTTTTAATAATTTGTTTGGAAATATTTTAATGTTGGTAATATTTTTTCGTTGTTCAATTTATAGTTTTCGGTTATAATATGAACCCAAGTAACATTTTCGAAGTCCAGGTTGCCAGATACTACTAAAATATTTTACCATCAATTGGAATAATTTTATTCATATTATATTTTACCGGCAGCAAATTTTTTATTATGTTTTATTGTAGTTTGGAAGATATTTGTTTTACCGCCAAAGTTATAATCTATAAAAAGGAACACTTAATACAAATTTTTCGTATATAGTACAGAGAACACATATTATTAAAATATCATGTAGTGGAATATTAAAAAAAAAAAAAAATAGTGTTGCCACCTGTTACTAACTTTATTTTTTAATTTTTGTGACGAAAATGGTTTCAGAACCACCTTTGTACGTAAAAAATAATATTTAGGCACGAAGTTCGATCAACCAGGGTTGCCAACTTAGATTTACTAAATTTTTAATGGTTAGGAATTTTGAAAATAGCTTTGAAACAAAAAACCATAACAAATATATTTACACAAAATAAGAAGCTAGAGTTGCCAGATTTAACATTTTTTTAATTTTATAAATTTTTTATTTTTCATATGTTTAATTATATTGCACTTACTATATTTCAGATATTTTCAGCCACATATTAAATCATATATTTTAACAAGGCAGTTGCAACCACCAACAAAAATACAGATAAGTTGCAACATCATCTAAATGCTGACCAACTTCTTAACATACAAAGGAAGCAACACTTCAAACAGCAACAAAAAACGCAAGCCAAAAGCACACTCGCTACTCAATTGCCGCTACACTGTGGCCACTACCGCAACTGCTGTTGCCATGAATGTGTGCTGCCAGGCTACTTGTGCTGCACATGCTACAAGTGGCAACTTGCCGATCTGCAATGAACCAATTCCCACGAAGGCGAGTGTGCGCGCGCACTTGCTGAGCAGAGCAAAGCAGACAAAAAGAGCATTGGCGCAACACAAATGTGAAGATTAAAAGCCATGCAACAAGCGGTGGCAAAGCGCTCACCACTGGGAGGTGGCATACCACTAATCTTTTGTACTGCCACCAACTAATATATAAACTAGTGTAAATGCTCAGTGATGTGTATGTGTGTGCGACTTGCTGTACGGCAGTGCGCGCATTGCTTGCAACAACTTTCAACAGCATTTAATAGTCTGGCCGTCTGGTCGGAACCAGGCTCAGCCTAAGTGTTGCTAACTCGACTAACGCTTGTCCGGTGTGGCATGCTAGCATTGTTTGTGTTATTTGTTTGGCGATTGAAAGTTGCATTCGTTTGTTTGTTGTGTTTGTGGCAAGTGCCTGTGTAGCGCCCCACCGCGTGTCACACACTGCGACAAAATTGTTGTTTCTCTACATTTCTTGACTCATCCATTTGCTCTGACTAAACACACGTATATATATATATATGTGTGTGTTTGTTTATTTATATGTGGAAGAAAACAAATGATATGTGGCAAATGAAATTGGTTAGTCAGCTGTTGAAAGTGTGGTATGGTATTTTATTTGGATTTTTAGTATTTGCTGTTATTGTTGTTTTACTGTTACATTTGTGAGAAAATTTTTTTCTTTGCTCGAGAAATTTGCAAATGTTTGGCATTTGTCTGTTCTTGCAGTCATTGTTGCTTGGTCAGGAATTTTTTTACGTTTTTGTTGCTCCACTAACTGTAGTTTTTTCTATTGTTGCCTGCACTTCGAATTTTTGTTGGCATTTCTAGTTGTCATCATTATTTGTTTATGACTAGTTTGTGAGAATTGTTGATTGCGCAGTTGAGTTTTTCTCGCCGGCTTGCCTCCTTTTTTGCGGGCTTTGGTTTCGGAAAAGCATAACGATTAGTAGTTTACTAATGTCGAAATGTAAACGGGAATTTTTATGGGCAATTATGAGTGTGCAGATTGGTGTTCTAGTTTCTGGATTTGAAAAGGCTAAGTGAAATTGGTATGCATGACGAGGTGTCAACAAAAAATTCCATTCAAAATATTTCATATTGAAAGAAATCTGAGAGCGCACGTTCTTAATCACTTTTTATGTTTCTTCAGCGAATAAAATCGTTTCAAACATTTTTTTGCAATTCCTTTAAAAGCGTTAAATTTTCTAATAAACTATATCGTTTTTATTACTTTGGAAAAACATAATGTATATTTAATTTTACTATTGACAAAAGGATTCGCAAAAATACCTCAAATCAATTGCAACAGCTTCTACTTCCTTGTACTTACTTTCTCTGATAATTTTGATAAATACTACCTCAAATATGTATTTTTCATTTACTATGTTATCGTCGCGAACTCATTTGTTTAGTGTTACAAATTATCTAGCCTAATTTCGGTTTTTTTCTGTAAAATTCTTGCTTTTTTTTAGTTGTCTTTATTATTAAATACTATTCCTTATATCTTAAATGAAAACAAAACTTGGACTTTCGATTATATTCTGCAGTGTTAAGCTTTTCAAAATAATATAATTACTTACCAATTTTCCAGGCACAAAAACCCAAGGCACTGAAGCCCAGGATATTCATTGAAGAAAAATATTGTTTGAAAATCGACTTTAAATACTTCGTCTGTTAATTTCGAATGATAAATTTTTGTTAATTTTTACTTTCGTCAGCTTATTCCTGAATATCCTTTGGTTATAGCATGACAAAACGAATTTAATAGGATCAGTATTTCCCTTAGACACCATATATCTAATTGAGTTGTTTTCAAATTTCTGGTTTAACTTTATTTATTCAGTAAATATTTGATGCTGTTAAGGGGTTAAGAATAGTCAGAGGCAGGAAAAATGAGAATTTTCAGAATTTGTTTTTTTGCTAGTAAATCATGTTATTTTACAAAAGTAGTAATATGGTCACGGAAACTAAAAAAAAAAAAAACTTAGTTTCAAAAGTTATAGTTGTTTGTGTTGAAGGATTTTTTGTTTTTTCAAAAATTAACAAAATGGCGGCCTCAGGAAATTTTTGTCTACATTTTTGGGAAAAAATCAACAGTTGAAATCAAATTGGTCTTAAATAATCGAAATTTTTGAAAAAAAAACTTCGATTAGGCCCGAGTGTATTATGTATTCTAAAGGCTATATAAATTTCATTAAAATCTACTGAGCGGTTCTCGAATTACAGTTGTTACCGCTTTGGAGTTCCTGAGCTCCCTTTGTTATTTGTCGAATAACTCAAAAACTAACTACCGGATCAACGTGAAATTTTCAGAGAATATTTTTATGATATTACTCTTAGCGAAAACGCAAAATAAAATAAATTTTTTGAAAATTCTGACTACTCCTAAACCCTTAAAAGCATTCTGTATTGCTCACAAGAGATAAAAGCGGGCCAATACTGCTCCTACCTGAAATGAAATGCCATCTTTTTTCTATCTTCTTATACAGCAAATATAATTATTTTGGACTTTTCACCTGTATTTAAATCAATTATTTTGTCGTCTATTGAAAGGTGTATATTTTATTGAAATTAGTAAGTTTCTTTGAATATTATGTGGTTTATCCATGAATATGAATTAAATTTGTGTAGACTTCGGTCTATACCTTATATAATAAATTGCGATACCCTGGTGGACATTATCACACCTAGCCTACTAAAATTAATTAACCTTCTGAAATTATTGGAATTATAAACACCTTTTGAAATTACTAAAAAAATAAGATATTAACACAAAAAACACGCCAGGACAGAATAATATTACCCCAAAGATGCTAATAAATTACCAAATATTGCTGTAGAGGTGCTCTCTTTGAGCTACAATACAATTCTTGGTTTTGGATACAATTCAATTTCATTGGAAAATTTGCAGATTGTCTTGATTGATAAATCTGGCAAGACTTAACTCAGCCGTCTTTATGCAGACCAATCAGTATTCTAACCTGTCTTTTTACAATATTAGAATAAGTATTATTACCAAAGATATCTCCTTACTTCCATGAAAATAATATAAAACGAATGCACCAATTCGGGTTTCGGAAAAACATAGGCGGTGTTTTAGACCCCATTGTATACATCACAAATACAGCAATACTTCAAACAGCTAATCATGCATTGACATCAAGTTTTGCGAGTAACATAGCTTAAGTGAGCCATAACAAATGCCTCTTTATTGTACAAAAATATTATCGGAGCACAGAAGTTCTATCGAATAAAGACTAGCCAACTGGCGTATAAATGTAAATAAACAAAAATATTTTATTTTATTTCTTTTGTTTAAATTTTTTATTTTTTCCTGCTTCATGTAAAAGTTAAAAAGTATAAACAGAATTACCTAAATTTCACAAAAAAAAATTTTATGTTAAATCATTAAAATTCTTGCCATAAGCGTACAAAATTTTCATTAAATAACATGACAATAAATACTTAATAAATAAAAATTTTAATAAAAAAGACATTGCAAACATAAAATGGAAATTTATTATGAATACCACGCATTCATTTAATAAAAAAAGCAGTAAAACGCAAATCAAAACTTACACACTACAATAAAAAAATAAAATCTTTGTAAAAACCATTTAAAAAATATTCAACTTCTGCTGTCATAAACATTTATATTTAACGTGTTTTGTTTACAGCCCATTCCAAATGGCCAATTTAGCAAATTAGTATGTAAATTTACGTAACGAAATGGCTGCAGCAAACGAAAATATCCACATACTTCCATTAAAAAGCTACAAATAACTACACATATACGGGCCTAACGCGTAGCCTACTCATTGCCACCGTTGCTCCAAAATTCAAATTATTCGAACGGCAAGTCATCATAGGTGGCAGGGGAGGAGAGAAGCTATTGCTGGTAGCAGCTGCCTAAGCAGAGTAGCCAGTGTGCGTAGTCGAAAAAGCAGAGCAGCACCCTGAAGCAGGTGCCTTACCGCCAGCGCCCACAATATTTATTTCATTATTCAAACCGCTTTTGCTCTGCATTTTTCTCGTGCTGATCAAATGTCAATTAGAGCGATGCCAAGTTGCGATAAGACATGAAACGCTTTTGTATATTCTTATGTGAGTATGTGCCGTTGCGTTGATTGCAGCTTTCTAGAGTGGCGTTCATAAATTTTCAGTTCGTAATATAATCAACACATTATTATTGAATATTGTTGTCTGTGAAGTTAGCAGCTGATAGCGAGCGCTTTACTGTTGCTTTAGTATGCTGTAGCGCTGTGTAGGTGAAGGAGATGCTGCAGTGCTACATAATTTGCTGATAAGGTAATTTTATGAAAATTTATTTGTTTCACGTGTGGAGAGTGGGACAAAATTTTAAATGGGTACTTTGCTACATTTTTCATTAGTTTATTGAAATTTTGGGTTTGAGTAAAAATATTTTTCAAGTACTTATAGTTATTAAATTTTGGGCTCATTTATAAAAGTCGAATTTACTTTTCAAAAGATGTTCATGGCAATTAAGTTTTTTTAAACCATTAAGTAGATAATGGATGTAAGGATGCGTAGCTAAATGATTGCTTCAAGTTAGTGTTTCTCTAAATCTTCAGAAATTGTTTTTATAGAAAAGTGACTTGCGGCACTTATATTCCATTATGGAAAAAAATATCGTAATCTAAATTTTAGGAAGTATCTTGAAACTTAATTGAGATTAACGACGTATATTATAAAGCAACGGACCTTTGGGATAACCTACTGTGGCATCTTAATACTCCTAAGCTTGTTTTCCATTTATAAATACGATTTTTATTATCAAACTAAATTATATTTTGCTGACTTTTACCAGAATTGGTAGTTAAATATAGATTAAAAAAAAAACACCTATAGCTAAATTCTTTAACTTTTATTCAAGCGAATATTCAAAATAATATTTATTCAATTTTAGCGATAGAAAAAATGGTATTGAACACATGCACCTTAAACACCAAAAACAGGTTTAAAAATATATATCTTTAAATTCAGTATCAAACGATGGTTAATAAACTGAGTTATAATTCGATCAAAATCCAAAGAAATAATTATAATAAGGAGTAAAGATCTTTATTGGTAAGCTCTACACAGTTTAGTAGAGCCACTTGATCAAGAAAATTTTTTTAATAAATTTGAAATACCATTAACACCAAAAAAGGTGAGTTAAAGGGTCAGCATGGCAAACTTTTTTCAATTTTTTTTTTTGCATTTTTTGTTCTCTTATACCCTTAGAATTAATGTAGAAATCCATTTTTCCATTGGGTACCGCTCAAACTTTAAACACGTTTTTTTCTCCAAAAACACTTGTTTAAACTGGCGGACATGATACCGGTCGAATTACTCAACCGCTTTGCTTAATTCCAGCGCACAAATCGCCTGGCTATCATCCCTATATTACTTATAATTTAATCATGATGCTATGACAAAATTTATTTTAAAAAAACATGGGGGAAAATTTAAAAAAAAAAAACGTTAATCACTTTTGGTTTATCAACATTTATGCATGAGTCTAGTAGAGATGAGAACCATTCACGTATTCTACTTTTTAAGAATAAATAGAATTTTTGTGTTTCAGATGATCCAAATATGTGAAAAAACGCATCTTACTCACGCAACCATTTCTCCGATAGATGTCATCAAAAAATTCCAAAAAAATTTGTTTACACGCTCCACGATATACCTCATGATGTGTGAGAAAAGTTCTATTGCAGAATCAAAATTTCTATGAAAAAAATGTCAAAAATTAGGAAAGATTACCTTAGGGAATTTCCAAAGGAAAAGCGTTTACCAAACTGGATTCTATTTCCACAAAGATCAGGTGAGTTAAGAGGAACTTTCGAACAAAAATAGAAAGGTTGTGTTTAAATTTAGTTTAAAAGCTTTTTAAACTTCTTGTTTCCTAATATAAGTTATTGCTAATACAAAAATCATAAAAAAACCACCAGGGTAAAGCGTGTAAAGAAAATTTTCTAAGTACATCCTTATTTTAAGCCCAACACAGTCGTTGAGTTATAACTTCATCCAAACAAAAATTGCGGTTTAAGGCGAGTTAAAATAACTTTTTATTCGTCAAACTACGTTTTTGTTAGTATAGTTTAATGCCAAACTTAAAAGTGTCCGTAAACTGAATTCAGTTTCTGACTTTAAAGTAATTATTAATTAATTTTAAAATATATTTATAGAATTTAGTTAGTTAAACGAAAATACGCTAATAATGGAAAATTTTTGAAGCATGAAGTACATTCTCTAGTTCTTGCTTTCAAAATTAAGGAGCACCAAACGCCATGGCATTAAAAGGTTTCAACTATAAACCCCATAAATTGTTATAAACTCGTGTTTGTGGGAAAGTTAAGCATATTCTTAAACATCTTACACTTTGGTGCAAGTGTTCTGAAAGTTATCATAAGGAATATTGTGGCTTTAGTTATTTTTGGATAAACTTTATGAATTTTATAGAAGGGAGTAATATAATTCAAGAAATCCATACTGAGTGCAAGACTCTAATTTTCAATTCGGTACTTAGTGCAAAATGTATTACTTATTTATTAAAATTATATTATTTAAAATGTTTTTGTGACATAACACAACAACAAGAAATATTAATTACCCTTAAACAATTTATATACCGGGTGGATATTTTTGAAGACTTCTGTACAGAAATTATTTATAAATTCACTAACGCGTAGACTTTTAGTCACTCCAGAAAGTGCCCTTATTGAGCTTATGGAAAGACCTATAGTAAATACATGTTATAGTTGTCTTTTATTAATTTCTTAAATATTTTGTATAACTTTCGGAATCATTTTGAATTCGATTGTTTCCCGTTATCGTTTAAACTTTATTATTATTTATTATATTTAATTTTTATGTGAGTTTATTTATCTAATTTTTTCTTCCTTTGCATAAATAAAAGACATTAAAATTGTTAAAGAAACAAAATCATTTAATTAAATTTTTTTATTAAAAAATTATTTATTAAAGTCTAGAGTCTATTTGCATAAAAATATACTTCTCACGTTACATATGCAATATTTATGCGCCGAACTTGATTGCCTGTTTGCTTAGCTGCTTCATTGGAAAGACTTAAGCAACGAACTTACCCTTGCGCTAACTAATTCAAATATATTTCATATGTTCATTAAAGACAAGTTAACTTTGCTACTGAACATCCCTACCCATCATAATTATTGAGCCAATAAATCACGTTTGCTTCACCTTGAGCGCAGCAGATGAGCAGTAGTCAACAACAACAACAAATATACTAAATGCTAGCAAACCGACATTCGAAATCGCAATTGCTGTCGTGGCTAATTACGCAAATATTTAGTTGCTGGGCGTGTTGCGCAGTGACGTACCAAATAACTAGTGAAGTGCACAGCAGTCCAACAAAAAAAATATACAAATAAATCTAAATCTAATTTCGCTGCATGCGCGCTGTTCACAATTTAAAACCTAACCAATCACATGCAATGTTAAATTCCATGCAAAATATGCAGTGAAAATAATAAATTGTTATATGCCGGCGATAACAACAACAAAACTGCAGCAATATCAGATTAGTGGCAGTGATTAGCCAGCAATAAAAAAGGTATGGAAGTGGCTAAACTCAAATTGTGCACCAACAATATATATATATACAATTATATATGTATTATCATATTAATAGATACACATTTATATTTTCCCAATAGCCTCTGCTATTTGAGTGGTCTGCTCTTGCTCGATTGGCCCCCCTTACTACTTGTAACTAAATAGCGCGCACATAAATGGCAACAAAATGACAAACAACAATTGTTTAATGAGTTGAAATTATTTTACATACCAACACACTAGTTGCAACAATAAAAGCTGATTCTTAGCTATGTATGTGTGTGTGTGTTTATGTTAGATTTATTTGTGCATCGATCACGGCGCGATGATCGCGGCGATTTTAGTTAGCCGCTGACGCTGCCGCTGCCATTCGTTTCAGTTACAAATTGTTAAATCGATGAAGCGACTAAGCTGGTGCCATTTTAATGCAAAAACAATTACACCGCAACACACTAGCGATAGCAGCAAATAATACGAAAATGCAAAAACTTACAACAACAAGCACACGAATAAATAATGCTTAATCATGCTGTGGCGATCTTCGTGGCGTAACAATTCAATTCAATTGCATTTAATTTGTTATTATTGCTTTTGTGGTGGCTTTTGAGCGCATTCTAGCGGTGAGATGAGCAGATTGTGATTTTGTATGTAATTACTGGTACACTGTGCAACCAGATTAAGGAAAAATAATATTTTTTTGAAATTTTTTTTTCACAACTCTTTGTTGCTTATGAAAGAGAAAAAGTTTGGGTGACAAGCAAATAATATTTTTAGAAAAATCTTAGTGAGAGATAACACTAAAATGTTGGAAAAAGTCGATTTGTATTTGTTTCGGAGCAAACTCAGCAATAAACTTTATTGTTTATGTGAATCCTTTAAAGACAGCAAATAACTAGAATATAAATAGATATATTTTTTATTTTTAAAAAGAGTTAATTTAAAAGTTATTAAAATGTCTTAATAAATTGCACAACCACGTATCTACTGGCTTATTTTCAATATAGTCAAATTACAGACACTGTATGCCAGCTTATTTAAATTCAATAACTAATTGTGTAGTGTATTGCAGTATGTGTATATATCAGTTACTGCAAAAATTTTTCATTTTCTACCATTATTCATTAGGCGACTATAAGTAAGGGTTTGGAAGTTCTTTAAAGATATCCAAATGAGTTTAAAAATTTTTTACGCTAAAAAACTGACATAATTCGTAAGATGTTAAGCAAAAGTTATTTATAAAATAATATTAACAAAAATAATTGGCTTAAATTGGAGTTAAACACACTTCACGAGGCTCTCACAGAACTATGAATTATACTGAACGAATATACCATATAACCAAAAACTATTCTCAATCTGCTTTTCTTACTCTTATCATATGAAGATCAAAATGTTGTATAATCTTTATTTTTTGGTAGTTTTTATGAGGGATATTCAGTGACATACCATTCACTCACCGAGCAAAGAATACGTCAAAAAGCTACCATTAATAAGAGTAAGAAGAGTTATAGCCGGCAATGTATCTGTGAAGGAACTATGGTTAGTTAGATGGAAGACCATACTGAAAGCAGATAGTCTAAGTCTTTGTATAATGGCATTGGTATACATAGTTTCTACGAAATTAGTTCAACATATTTGATTATAGTTATAGAAATGTTTTCAGAAATTATATGTAAGCATGTTATTAATCAGCTTTATATTGCAGCAATTTGATATTCATAATGCTTTGCATTGAAAGGCATGTAGCATGATATTTATGTATACAATTATGCTAGTGGTATAAATGAAATATAAATTCGCTAAAAAAAYTAAAGGTCATACTGAAAATGTATATTTATTTATTTATTTAAACTCTTTTATGCATTTTTATATATACATATAATATATATATTTCGGTATAAAATTTTTGTGTTTTCTAGCCATTTTTAAATATATAACAAACCCATATACTGCAACCACGAGCTACCTCATAAATCACACAAATTTCAACTATCACTGATTAATATAGTTTCACTGTAGAAAACCATTGACCACTAGCTACCATACGTACCCTTGGAAAAGTATAAAAAGCAAACCATATCGCTCCGACTCATAGGTGCTGCACTGCATGACTCTGCCGCAGCCTTTAACCAGGAAGCCCTTTAGGATATTATATACTACACAAGTACTATAGCAAGTACAGCAGTAGCCACCTGAACGAGCGCTCACAACTGACAAGACGATTATAAATAGTGCAAATGCGTGCGCAAAGAAAAACGCTCAAAAATAAAAGAGAGCACATGGACAAAAACTAGCGCTAAAAGCAATTACACCAACAATAGCAACAATAAAACAAACCTATTTTAACTTAGGCGAACGTAATCATCATTAGTTTTCGGCCAAATGAAATAGACTCATCAACAGGCGCAGTGATGAGGCGACGAAAGACTTAAGCGACGAACTTGCATGGCCGCTGCCATATAGAACCAAATGTGGGGAGTGATTTGTATGTGAAAAGTAGTATTATATATATGCATATATATACATATGAATTTGTGTATATTTGTGTATAAGCGCATATATATTTGTTTGTGTGTTTTGTTGTGTGTTTGTGTGTTTGTGGAAATATGTGCTCATTCATTTATTTTGTTGTATGACAGTGCACGCGTATTTATTGCCAACAAATCTCCACCATCCGCTTAAGCATGAAAGCGGACAAAAATGGTGCGCTGCGGTCGCGATTGCTTGCCATCATTACCGCGTATGACTCCATATGGAGTATACAAGCGCGGTGAGCGGGTGTACGCTTGAAAACTGACAAACTAATTTCGAGCGACTGCAGCGCATTGAGTAGCGGAGCAATAGTGAGGCGGCGACCAAGTGCTTGCTGCACGCTTATAAGCGTATTTGTCTTTGTGCTGGATGAGTTTGACACGCCGCAATTATCACAACCACAGCAAGAAATATTGAAAATAACAAAAAACATTATAGAAAAAACACAACAAATATTATTCAAACCAAGTTAGGAACGTCAACAACAACTACAATCTCAGCAAAAATAACCACAATTATAGCAGAAAAAACCAACAGCAGCAACAACAATCAAAAAAGTAACAAAGACAACAAAAATATAAACAAAGCCACTAACAGTACATACGACAACAACAGCGTTGCCAAAACCAAACAACAACATGAAACAGAATAGTGAAACCAACAGTGAAACAAGTGCCACTACAGCAACAACAAGCAGCCATCAGCAATTGGCGGTCGTTTGGGAAGGACATTTACGGCGTGCAAAACAAATGTGCAACGTGTAATGTTCGCGAAATATTGTGATTTGACAAAATAAATTTAAGTTAAATTGTATTAATTTGTTTAGCTGCAAGCATGCGAAAGCCACGCCACTACATTTGTATGTGCGTGTGTGTGTGTATTTCGCAAACTATTAGCCGCGAGTGTCATTCGCCGCCTGCCTTGGAGGCAGAAGTTATAACCAAACCAGCTTGTTTTAGTGCGCCTTAATGATCTGGCTGGTTTAGCTATTGATGGCAATTTTTTCCTTGGCTCTCTCAGGTTGTCTTTGCTCTAGTAATGTTGTTGCATGTGAAAAATGTGCGCCCATTAGCTGGCAAGTGCTTTGTAATTGCTAAAATAATTGCAATTCCCGCGGTTCTAGTTGCACACATTACTTGCTGGCGATGTTTGTGTGTGTGGGAATTGCTGCACTTGCCATAAGATGCTTGCTTTGAAGAAGTTTTAAGGCGTGAAATGGCGCACATGGCAACAGCACTGTTTTAAAAGAAAGAATTATGCGACGAACTTGATTGCCATTGCTTGGTTGATTTAAGGGCAAAGACTTAAGCAGCGAACCTGGTTTCGTTTGATAAGATTGAATTATTTTAAAGACTTAAACAACGAACTTGTCTTGATTTCTTTCTAATAAAAGACCTAAGCAACGAACTTTTTAAACAAATTTTATATAAAAGACTTTTGCAACGAACTAGGCTTCCAGTTATTAATAATGAGTGAAATCTTTCAAGACAATTTTAATTAGCTTGGAAAAATTTTAATTTTTTAAGAGCCGAATGCCCTGGTAGCCAGTGCTGATTCTTACAAGTGGATTAATTATTTATAATTGGTTCTCTTTTAAATAAATAAAAATAAATAAATAAAACGTATTAACAAAATAAATTGCTAGTGTTTTTTATTCTATGTTCTATATATATAAATAATCTATATTAGTTACCAAAATATACAGGTAAGGCAGAGAACTACAAGATCCAACAACAAGAAAAAAATAATGTACAAAGACCGGTAAYGGCATACGGAGACGAGTCAGCAAAAACGCCAAGACCCAGAACTACAATCGGCGCAACATCATGAACAGCATTCTGAACGCTAATGCAATGGATGGTAATGTGATAGACGATGTACAAGGAGAAATTTTCAATCAGGCTATTGCGTATGATGATCTAAAATCTCTCAATGAGAATATAAATTATAAAGATAGTTTAATACTTTATGTTAACATAAGAAGCCTAAATGCAAATTTTGAAAAATTACAAGTTTTTATTGGGAGCCTAAAGGTCAAGCCATACGCAATAGTTTGTGCTGAAGTTTGGAATTTAGAATACTATCAATATTATAAATTAAGAGGCTACAAAATATTTTATAACCACAGCAAAATAAATAAAGCTGATGGAGTAGTCGTATATATTAGGAAAAATGTGATTCATACAACGGAAATAATAGAAATAGATAGAGTAAAAATAATAAATACAAACATAACACTAAATAATAATAGTCACTTGGAAATATCAGCTGTCTACAGGTCATATGATCTTACTGAACTGGAATTTATTCATGATATAAAGAAATACTTAATTTTAAAAA
>NW_017535296.1:403508-409623 GCF_001853355.1 Bactrocera latifrons
AATTATTTTAAAGACTTAAACAACGAACTTGTCTTGATTTCTTTCTAATAAAAGACCTAAGCAACGAACTTTTTAAACAAATTGCTATTGAATCATAATGAGTGAAATCTTTCAAGACAATTTTAATTAGCTTGGAAAATTTTAAAATTTTCAATATTTGAAAAAAATAAATAAATAAATAAAATGTAATAACAAAATAAATTGCTAGTGTTTTTTTTTTTTTTGTTCTATGTTCTATATATGTATATAAATAATCGATATTAGTTAAATTTAAGCTATAAATAATTTATTTTACGATTTTATTCTTCTTTAATATTTAACAACTTCGTAATAACAATTATGCTTATATATTTCAGATGTTTTGTTAAAAAGTTGTTACGTCTTATAAAATATCATATCATATTATAAACAAAAATTAAGTTTCTAAAAAAAAAGGTTGGTAACATATTGTCCCCTGTAAGAAAAAATGTACGGGGTTGAAATATTATCTGGAAAATAGTAAATAAAAAATGGCTTCAACAGAATTAAAAATCAAAAGTCTTTGTTCGCAAGAAAAAAATGTAAATTGTGCAAATGTACGTAAACGTGAAAAATTACATTAAAAAAGTTTGTAGTTACTCTTCTTTGAATATTTTTTTATTTATTTATAAATGTGAAAGAAGAAATAATACAATTATTTTATTTACACGAAAAAAAGCGCATTGGCTGCCAGGACCTTCGGTTCAATAATATATTATATACAATATTTAAAAAAAATTTAAAATGTGCTCTTAAAATTTGCAGTGAAAAAGAGCTCAAATATTTATAGAAAGGTTGGTAATATATTCGCCCTTAAAAAAAAAAACGTATGGACTTAAGTCATATTAAAAAGAATATAGCAGTGTAAAAATATGATATCAGGTAAATTCAGCAAATAAAAAGGAAAAAAGAAAAAAAGAGAGAAAAAAACTAGCACTAAAATATGCATATAAAATTTAAGAATTTTATAATTAAAAATTAGTTGTTACTATTTTTTAATGAAAAAAAAAAAAATTGGCGTTAAAAATTGCATTTTTAAATGTTTCTTTGAAAAAGAACTCAAATGCTTTCGTATATAGTTTCTTGGTACGCTTTTTTTGCTACCAAACTACAAACTACGTAAGTAATCAAACCGCATATCCTCAAAATTTGTTAATTTCCATGTCATCTGTGCTCATTGAGCATAAACCCCAAGTGATTGTACAAAAAAGAGCACATAGCAACGGAGCAAAGTACGGCCCAAACTGCAATTATTTATTGCATTTGCGGCTTTTTTAATGGAAATTCGGTGGTCACAACTGCTAACAGCGAAAACAAATGAGCACGGCTGCCTTGGCTCCACCAGCGAATTGCTGCAATCATTATGACTTTTTTTCAAGCAGTTCGGCAAGCTTTATTTATAGCAATTACAGCTGGCAAATGCTGTGTTTATCAACCAACTAGAACCGAAAACCAAACATTACTAAGCAAAAGACGGCAAATGAAGTAAAAGAGACTAGCGAGAATCGCCGAAAATAAGACTCGTTGCTTGCCAAAAAATCAGCAAGCACAAAGCGCCAACAACAAGCAAGAACACACATCCAAACGAAAACCAAAAACAACTCAAATCAAAGGCTTGGTGCGTCTAACGCTTTAACCTTGACAAAAATCGTACACTTGAGTGCTTTTATAGTTCAAAAGACAACTTGCAATACTAAACAACAACAAAGCGCAGAAGTAACAATGGAAGGAAGCGCCGCTACAAAAAGCGAGCAACAACAAATTGTAATAACAATGACCATTAAACGGCTATTATTTAAGTGCTCGGCTGGCGCATAAAGTAAGCGCAACAAAACCAAAAAAACATCGGCAATATGTGGAAAAAAAGCTGAAAATAAAATCGCATTTATTGCATTGATAGTGCAAATGTTTGTGCAGCGCAGCGCCGGTAAGGAAGGGCAGCCGTACTCAATAGCGGAAGTTGGCGCGCGGCGGATGCCCGTGTTGTATACGCAACTGTTAAGCGGCCTGCAGAGATCTTAACCACTAACGCACATACAAACTCACACATTCATACACAGTTTTGCAAATAAATCGCTACCGAAGTACTGACTTGTTAAATTTAATGTTGGCAGGTTATTTTGGTAGCTAACAGAGCATAAATCGTTGAAAAGTAGTGAGGAGGCTAACATATAGAACAACGTACTGAAAAACTTTGGCATTTTATTGTCGAGTGTGAGTGTATTTTAGGCATGAAATTAACTGGTGAATGCTTAGAAAATATTCTAGTCTAATTTGATTGCGTTTTGAATGTGTCTCTTGGTATCTAGACTAGATCAGCTCCCTTAGGGATACTTTAACAAATGTCTTGTAAACAAGATTAATAAAATTTTTGAAAGTTAATTCGAGTTTTGTACAAAATATATTAGTTTGTCAAAAAAGTCTTGCGTTATTTTTATTGAATTTTCAATTGTTCAGAAAAATTTTTTTGATGACTCATGCACAGCTCTTGACCGCTGCTGTATCGGGTCCATAAACTGCACAAATTTTATTGGCGGCTTAAGATGCATTTTTGTCTTTATCGTAGTAGTACTGTAAAATTTGGCACATTTTCTCTTTATTTTGCTCCATGTTTGCGACGCTATAACTTACGAACGACTTAAAAGAAACGATAATCAAACAAACACGTGTTAGCTTTCCAAAAAGGTATAGCATGACCCGTTGGGACGAATAAAACTAGAACTACGCGCTCTCAGCGCCAACTGACAACTTAATATTATGTGTATTTCCTTACCAATGATAAACATATGATGGTTATTTTTATTGCATATTATTTTTTTAATTAAATATAATGGAGAAACCTGAAACCACGGCGCACAAATACATATCATTATTGGGGCTGCATGAGAATATATTTTGGAAAGAGAAGTTTTGGCTATAAAAACTGAAAAGTGTGATCTTTGATGCTAAAATTATAACAATATTTAACAGAGAAAAAGTTTCTTTTAAAGCAGAGTAAAAAAATGCACTAATGTTCGGCGCTAATACTGCTTAGTAATTTATTTTAATTCATTTAACACTTTCATTACCTTCTGATCAAGCATTGATCATATATATAGGCTATTTTCCAAATCTATAAGTTCTTTTAACCACCAATCGATCAATTTTCCTGTTATGTGACTGCAAGCTATAACAATCACTTTCGGTTTATCTTTAGAAGGCGGTAAATTTAGTGCATATGGGGAGTTCATGACTTTAAAAACTTTGAAACAAGATCTTCTCCTGGTTAATAGTTCGTGGCAAAAACATTCGAATCCAAACATCTTTTCAGAAAATTTTTTTAATGTTTTTCTTAAAAGCGACAAATCATCACCTGCATACATTTTTGCTGGCAAATTCTGAGTCTTTATTATATAGTCGTATTTATATTCATAACCGCTATCACTAATTGTAACTATAATGTTAGTTTTGTAATGGCTTGAAAACTACTTATTGCCCGAAAATTTATGATTCTGAGCGAAATCTCTGTTCCCTCGATGGCTCAAACAGGGAACGTTAAATGGGTAAATGTATCATTCAGAGCTAAATGAGAGGCATGTTATCTAAAATATAAACAACAAAAATATGATGTATTCGTTCGAAGTTACTAATTACTGATTCCTGGAAGAATGTTTTAGTGACGAAAATTGGTATTTAATCAATTTTAAATACATATATATTGGGTCGTTATGCGATCTCAAAATAAATTTTTTTTTTAATACTTCACTCTAGTCTTCCGAACACCGAGGTTTTGTATACAAATTTCTTCCCAAAAGTTTAGTACAAATTGGAAACTTATATTATTTGAAAAATAATAATTAATTTTAGTTCCATTATAATAAAAATGAAATCTTAGATAATGCATTGCTTTATTTTCACTCCCAACATTTATAAAATGTGTATATTTAATGAAAAAGAGCAAGAATTTCCAACACAAATAATCAAACTTTATATATTTTTGGGGAAAAAATACAATTTTATATTAGTTTTAATATTTTTTTCTTTAAAAATATTTTTTGTTAATTTCTGACCTTCGATATTCATATTTAAATTATTGATTTATGAGTATATCAATTTCATTGAGATTAAATCGAAAACATTCAAATTTAAATTAATGAAAGAAACTATTGTAATGGGATACAACTTCAACAGAAACAGCTCACCACATATTTCAATTTATCTGTTTTGATAACAAAAGTTGCTAAATATTTCCAGTAGCACAGTTTTCATATAGCAATTTCATAGGCTACTCAAAATCACCAGTACTCAATTCTTGCTTATACGGGCACATAGCTTGTTCCAAGCCACGAAAGTTATTATATCAATCATATTATTCACTGTATTTGCGCTTATCTTATTTTACAGCTAAGCAGAACTTCACTGACACAAAGGCATACAGTAACGACCTTTCAACAAAAATGTAGAAGTCATGCTGTCAATCAGATTTAACGCCAGTTTCCATGACTGTCAAATATTTCATTCGTATGTGTGTCGTAATTTGTGGGTTATAACAGCCAGAAAGCTGTAATGAAATCAGCTATTAGTTAAAATAAAAGACAATAAAAAGCAAGTTCAACATACACTGCTACACTCAATTCTTTAAATTTGCATAAAATCAACATGCACACACTAACAGACGTAGCACAGCGGGCGTAATGCGTTAAGTTGTTACACTTTTCGTTTTCATTTTCATATAAAGTTTTTGCCGCATTTTCGTTTCGCTGTTGCTTTGGGCGTCGGTAATTGCAATAATTTTCTTAGGCAACTCAGGCGTAACGCTTTAATAGCATTTTGCGTATTTGTTGTTGTCTGCTACTTTTGCTGTATTGGATTCCCTGTTTATACTGCTGTGCATTTACAGATATGTATACATACGTATATACATATTTGCATTTGTATGTTTTGTACAAATTTTACTGCTTTTCAAGGCTGAGGTCAAGTGTAAGTGGTTTGGCGTCTCTGATTGTTGTTAATATGCTTTTAAGTAGGTTAGTCGCAAATTACAGCAAGTGCCGACAAATATTGTGTGTGGTTTGCATTATGTGTGATAATTTTTCAAGCTAGTTAATTTAGTTTGTGCTCTTTAAGTAATATGATGCAGAGGTATTAATGAGAATTGTGTGAAAGAAAAACTTGCAGACGCTTAAGTAATGATTAAAGCATCTTTTTGAGTAAAAGTGTTTGACCTTGAAAGCAATTATTGGTATGACGTACATAATATATATTGAACTAAATTTTAAGTATATATTTATTTGGGCAAGCAAAATATTTTTGCTTTCACAGTAAAAAGTGGGTTCATAAAAAAACTCGTATGCGAATACTTGGAAATCCTCACACACTTTCACTTCATACCGGATCATGGAGGCGCCAATCCGTGCTCTGGCTGTTCTTCCTCTGTCCATATACCAGAAAAAAGAGCTGTGAATGGGCAGAAGCCGTTGGCGGAGAGGGACAGTTAGCTTTTTTATATGAGCTCTGTATCAACTCCAGTTTCAGATTTTCTGACCATTGCAGTTGTTTGTTATTTCAGAATGTAGCCTCCTTCAGAGAAGTAATTATCCAATCAGATTAGCTTGGTATAAATGGCAACAAGTGTCTTTGTGATAAGACTGTTGCAGAGTGACTGTGACTGGAAGTTGCAGAGCTGATTAGATAGCATGAAAAGGCATTTTAGAACTGCTGTTTTGGCCGTATATCGATTGCAATATATCTAGTAATATCTTTGCCCTCAGTACGACTAGCCTCACCCCGCTTGTGGGGCTTTTAACAGGTCATTGCAATCTTGGTGTTCATGCTGTAAAGCTGAGAACTTTACCAGACATCATCTTAAGAAGCTGTTTTTCACTGCAAATTTTAAGAGCAAATTTTTAGTTTTTTTAAATATTCAAAGAAGAGTAACAACAAACTTTTTTAATGTAAATTTTCACGTTTACGTACATTTGCACAATTTACATTTTTTTCTTGCGAACAAAGCCTTTTGATTTTTAATTCTCTTGAAGCCATTTTTTATTTACTATTTTCCAGATAATATTTCAACCCCGTACATTTTTTCTTACAGGGGACAATATGTTACCAACCT
>NW_017535296.1:410033-432540 GCF_001853355.1 Bactrocera latifrons
TTCACTCATTATGATTCAATAGCAATTTGTTTAAAAAGTTCGTTGCTTAGGTCTTTTATTAGAAAGAAATCAAGACAAGTTCGTTGTTTAAGTCTTTAAAATAATTGAATCTTATCAAACTAAATTAGGTTCGCTGCTTAAGTCTTTCCCTTAAATCAACCAAGCAATGGCAATCAAGTTCGTCGCATAAGTCGGAATCGTCGGAAGTTCCCTAGATCGATCGCAAGAGATCTAGTAATCTCTTTGCCCTCAGTACGACTAGCATCACCCCGCTTGTGGGGCTTTTAACAGGTCATTGCAATCTTGGTGTTCATGCTGTAAAGCTGAGCACTTTACCAGACATCATCTTAAGAAGCTGTGTGGAAGAAGATGAAGTGAAAAAAAAAACAACTTAACACTTCCTTCTTGACTGACGCTTTTGTGACGTCCAGACTTAAACACCTGGGAGTACAGAATTTCAGACATCCCACCGATATGGCGGTAATGGGAGTTAAACGTATTATTTGTATTAACAACTTAGTGGTTTGCTAATTTGTGAGTTCTGAGACAGTAGTTCTTCTTTTCTATGGCTCACAAAGGATTATACATATATAGCAGTCCACGTGATCTCTAGATCAGCTAGCTAACTTAATCCCAGCAGTAAAAAGTTGATTCATATTTCAACTTTTATGGCTAGAATGTTTACTATCCATATATTGGATAAAAACTTAAAGAAATAAAATATTATGCCTTTGTTTTAGGTGATTTTCTGTCGAATTCAAGGATATTCACGGAAAGAAAGCATGTCATTTGTTTCTAATTGTTATCCGAATTAAAGGTGTTTACTTTAATGTCATTTCGATTATATGGAATTTATGTTAAAAATATACCATGAGTCGTAGGGTATTCCTAAAATTTCAATATCTATGCCGAAGCCAATGATTACGCCTCTCGTTGTCTCTCATGTTACACTTTACATTTGTGGGTAATTACTAGGTCTACAACTATGCTTCCGCCGTTTTCCAATAGATGTATCTAGGGTCGATTAAATCGTTTATGCTTTTTATTTAATTATTGTTTAATGTAAATATCAATATATATTATATTATTAATTAAGTAGTATTCCTACTTATATGATATATAGAAGACCACAATTACTTCATTCCTTACCTATCAAGTAAAAGAGAATTTTCAAAAATCCTCATCGCTATCCGGCTAATAACTTATTTTGATACTTATGCCTTATCAATTAGAATAACAATTGATAGCGATTTTTGAAAATTTTTTAAATAAAGAGTTAGGTAAAGAGCTGCTTGCCTCTTTCCCCATGTTTCTTCATTGTTTTAGTTTTATATGTAAATTTTACTTTTGATTTTGTACAGAACTGCGGTCCAACTATCATTAAGCAAATATACCCTTGTTCGAACATATTCAAATGTCTTGAGGATAACTCAAAATTTCGTTCAACATATCTGAAGAGTTTTTACCTCGGCTTAAAGCAGACTGTTAGCAAAAATCACTAGTGGGAATATTAAAATTTTTTCTTTATGAAAAAAATGCACTGTTATAGGAAGGACGTCAGGCAAGGCAGTAAGATTTAGCATTTAAATTTTAAACGCTTTTCATCGAAACCGCAGGTTTTAAATCATTCGACGATAGTTTTCGAAAAGTACTTTATATATGCACTGGCAATTTAGACCCATAACTTCAAAGTAAGATAGTTTAGCAAAGTTTGTATTTGTTATTGTACAGGGTGGCTGATGAAAGCCGCTACCAAAAAAAAAAATTAAATAACTTTTTTTCTATTTAATGAATCTGGTTAATTTTTCTTTTATTTTGCAGATTGACTTTTACATTTAACAAAAATGCATAACTCTGAAAATGAAACAATAATTTGGATTGTCCGCCACTATCACGCACTGGAGTCCGTAGTTTTGGTTGGACCATAATGAAACTTGTAAACAATTTTGCCGAGCATGGGACAGTCAACAGAAGACCTTACCATCGAAATCATTCAGTTCGAATGGAGGAAACAATCGCTGCTGTAGCTGCTACCATACAAAACAATCCACGTGTTTCGACAAGACGCTTATCTGCTCAAATGGGTGTAAGCAGACAGTCATTACAGTCGATTATGCACAAAGATTTGGACTTATTCCCACATAAAATTCAAATGGCCAACAAATTGAATGCTGCAGACTTGCCGATTCGCTTGGAATTTTGCCAGAAGATGCTTCAAATGGTTGAAGAGGATGGAAACATGTTGAACTGCCTTTTCATGTCTGACGAAGCCCCTTTTGATTTAAACAAAATTGTGGAATATGGAGTGCTTCCAACCCACAGATACTCCATGAGACGGAATTGCATCCACTTCGTGTCACAGTGTGGTGTGCASTTTCATCACGCTGCATTGTCGGGCCCTACTTCTTCGAAGAAAACGGTCACACCGTTACGGTTACTGGAGACCATTACTTAGACATGTTGAGAGAGTTTTTCTTTCCAGAATTACGCCGAAGGAGAATTTCTTTCAACTCTGTGTGGTTTCAGCAAGATGGTGCAGCTCCTCACATAGGCCAACCTGTTATGACAGAATTCCGASGAAAATTTCCCAATAAGCTGATATCCAGAAACTCCACATTCCGTTGGCCACCCAGGTCGCCCGACCTTACTGCACCTGACTTTTCCTTGTGGGATTATTGCAAACAGGAAGTCTACAAAGCAAAACCAACAAATTTGAATGAACTAAGGCAATCCATTCGGGAAACAATTGCGGCTATTCCTGTCTCAACTCTCCAAGCAGTAATGAACAACTTTTTGGTAAGATGCCGCACATGCATCAACGAGCAGGGGGGGCATTTAAATTCCCTTATTTTTCTGAAAATAATTAAGCTATATTTAATAAAATTGATTGAATAAAAGAAAAATGAATTCCTTACTCTGAAAAAAAAAAAAAAATTTGAGTTTCTTAATGTAGCAAAATTCATCAGCCACCCTGTATTTTTCTCATAAACAACTTGGTGATCAGTTTAGCAGTCAAAAATTGTATATGTGTTTTCAAGCCCGCCATATTGCAAGAAACTAGATGTGTAGCAATAATCACACATCGTGAGTCAAAGTAAAATGTTTTCATTTTACTTTTTGCGTCGGATATCTTGATTTTATTGAATCAGCAACTATCGTTGAGTGCTTTTTTAAAATGGCAATTTCCCAGATTTACTCAGTAGCCGCCATTTTGTATTACATTTTTAATATAAACTTTTTTATAAACAAATAAAGTATATGCTTAATAAAGCCACTAGTCTGGGAAATGCTTTCTAATACCTCACCCTCAAAATAAGTTTTTAAAACAGGATAGTTTTTCGTGGCGCCTTAAACCACATTAGAATTCATATTATAATTTGTGACTCAGCAGCAAAGTAGCACTCATTATAAGCTACTAATGCACAATTTAATCGCTAACAAACGATCGCGCCTTCAATTTATTAAACTCCCAACCGGATAAAGCGCAAGCAGAAATGCGCGGGAACAAACACACATGCCTATACATGACTAAATAAGTATACACGCATACAATTACATTTGCGCAAAACACTACACAGCCTCACTGCAACATGTCAAAGAAAGAAAGTGGCTGCCGCGTGCAATTTTTCAATTAAAAGCCGCAAACAATATTTATTTATGTGTAAAGTACATTTTAGTGTAAGCAACATTTAAACGGCAACACAACAGCAATAAAACCAAAAACAAAATGAAACATGCTGTAATTACTTTATTTTGTTGTGACTGCAACGGCAAATTGTTGTACGTGGCCGCGCAAAGTAACAGAGCAGGCGCAATGTAGGCAACAGCAAGAACAACACGAAAGCATGTCTCGCATGTCAGCGGCGCGTAAAGCAAGAAAGCGAATATGAAACGAGTTGAGGAGGCAAATGCAGCACGCATATTGGTTAGACGACAGCAATAACAGCAACAACAAACAATTAACAAACGACTGCTTGCAACAACGGGCGAC
This sequence comes from Bactrocera latifrons, assembly GCF_001853355.1. NCBI lineage: Eukaryota > Metazoa > Arthropoda > Insecta > Diptera > Tephritidae > Bactrocera > Bactrocera latifrons. The sequence goes on from NW_017535296.1 coordinate 414,025, forward strand.
CGCAACTGGGCAGCCGCGGCGAACGCTAAGCCAATTGAGCGGCTGCTGCAGTCAGCAGTGGCAAGAGAGATCATAGAAAAACATAGCAAGGCATATCTTCTGACATGGCATGTGCAAAGCGATAGCGCAACAACAAGCGCATTTGTTGCCGCCACTATGAGTATCGTCAACCACCGCAAATGTTTAACGCAAAAATCCAAAACGCGCATGCAACATTAGCCAGCACATGTTGGCATGCCACACCGCTTTGTCCACCGCCCTTGTGGTTTTCTACACTCCGCCGCTCCGCTGCCTTCCATGCCGCACTGCAGCCAGAGTCACTGATTGCCGTGCAGCATCCAGTCCTTTAGTCCCTGCAGCGCACATTGGAGTCGCCTACAATGCGCATTTACTCCACAAGCTTTTATTCCGCTTACCTACATATGCCTGCATGTGTGTGTTTGTGTTTGCGCATGCTCTGCACGACGTTAAGGATGATAACTCAATTAGAGTAGTGAATTGATGTTGGCAATTAACTCGCAATTAGAAATGTACGCAGCGCGCTCGTAGTTGGTCGTCAACATATGCAGCTATGGTTTCTATAATAACAACAACAACAGCAACAAGCATTCGTTTATGGCTTTTGCAACGATCATGCGTTTGGTATGTGAGCGTTTATTTTATATGTTGTAGAAGTTTTGTTGTTGCTATTTTCTTCTCTGCCGCCAACTCTAAAAGGGAGGTTTGCTGCTACGATCGTTTTTCTTAGTCAACTGTCTGCTAAGTTGTCCAAGTTTTTGTTGTTGTTTGTTGGCAAATTTGATATTCCGCTTCCAGCGCACGGTGATGTACTGCTGTCGACAAGTGCTCAATTGCCTTTGCTATGCGTGCAGTTACTCATGGCCGCAGCGCATATTTGAAAGAAAATGGATGTGTTCACAAGCCCATATGTTCTACATGTTAGAAGACCAAAAGTGAAAAAAATATAGCGAAATAGTGCTCCGAAGCAATAGTAACATAATTTCTAGTGACTTTCCTAAAAGCTAGCAATACTAAATAATAATATTATTCAAGCAAATATTAGTTGTTAAATTAAAAAAAAAAATGCATGCTAAAAAAATATTAATAATAATATAATAAATTATAATAATTTTAGAAAAATACATTTTCCCACAAAATACGTTCTTCATTATTGCTGTAAACAATTTTGCATTTTCGTAGTAAAAATTATATATCTCGCAAACAATATAATAAACCATTATTTACAAGAATAATTAAATATAAAAAGCGAATTTAATAAGCAAATCTGAGCACAATTTTGAAAAAAATTTGCAATAAATATCAGTCATTGAGTCTGCTTCTTAAATACCTTTTAAACGCTTTTAAATCAACCAAGTTACTCATGCTCACTTAATAATTATTTTCAAGAAGCAAATGAAGTCGAATTTAAAGAAAAACTGAATGAAAAACATTAACTTCGATTGGAACGAAGCTATATTACCCTACAAAATGCCCAGAATGTTCTTTGCAATAGCTTAGATTGATCAGTTTGTATGACAGCTATATGAAATAGTGACTCGCTGTAAAATGTTTCTTCCAAAATTGCAACTTGGACAAAAGCCCGCGCAAAATTTCGTGAAAATATCTTAACAAAAGAGAAAGTTCTCCTTTGAAACACTTGACTTTGTTTATATGGCAGTTAAGCGCTATAGTGGTCAAATAGACATACAAAAGGATATGGATAAATCGTTTCAACACTTCCCGCTGATCATTTATATTTACTTTAGGGTCTCTGCTGTTTTCTTTTAGGTGGAGCTAAGAAAAAAAGTTTAATATGAAAACCAGAAAAGGTAAAAATGCGAACGCCATCAAAGAGTTTAATTATATTATAATATACTACGACTTAGCACGTTTGTTTCCTTAGTCGTTCATAGCACAGAAATTAATATTTTTATATCCATACAGATATATATTTGTTTGTATGTTCTTTATAAAATCGTAAACTATGCACTTGATCATGTAATGAAATTTAGCAAATTTGTTTTGGATAAACCAAAGAAGATTTCTTAGTCAGTACGTTAAATAAATAATAGAAAAAAAGACATATTTCCACTGAATTGTTTATAAATTCATTTCCAATGCTATGCCATTACTGCTGTATCCGTTGCCAAAACTCGTCCAGATTTTTTGGCGTTGTTCAGTATTATCCCAGCCTTCTTTTAGTGATTGACCACATTGTGTTGGTTCCCGGTTCAGTAAGAAATTTCGTTCAGAAAGCTATTACTCTATGATTTTGAATTCTTCGTCGTCATTTTGTTGAAATATGATTTCTTTTTCTTTTCCGCAAAATTGGATATATGGTTTTGCAAAATATGCAGTTAGTAGTCTCTCTATTTTCACTATTAAATAGACTTTTTGTGGAGGTACAACATGCCATCATGTCAACCAAACCCATGTCATAATTTCCTGTCTTTTTGTATAAATATATTTTATATTAGGTTGTCAAAAAAGTCCTGCGGTATTTGCGCTAGTTGGCGCTGAGAGCGCGTAGTTCTAGTTTTATTCTTTTTGGAAAGCTCATTTCATGCACTAACACGTGTTTGAGTAATTGTCGTTTCTTTTAAGTCTTTTAAGTTTCAACGTTTTCGCTCTGGTGTAGAGGTGGTCGAAGATGCGCCACGCTCCGGAAGGCCTGTCGTCGAAAATTGCGATAAAATCGTTGAATTGGATAGCAGCCGTAACATCGGTCAAGAGCTGGGCATGAGTCATCAAAAAAAAAATTTTATGAACAATTGAAAATTCAGTAAAAACACCACAAAAACCGCAAGACTTTTTTGACAATGTAATATATATTGTATATTAATATTTATTTTTGTATATCTTTTTTTATTTATTTATTTATTTTTTTTTATTGTATTTAGTGTAATAAATTTTATCCATTTTTTATTTAATATTTTTTTATTTCTTTTATTTTTATTTTATATGTGAATTATTTTGCACTTTGTTAAAATGCTACTATATTCAAATTTTTTAGAGATTTAAAAATCGCTATAAGCCAAATACAAAAATTTAGTTTTTCTAATTTCTATTGCTATATTTTTTACCAATTTTTTCCTTTATATTTTGGTAAGTTTAGTTTACTTTTTTTAATTTGTTCTTCAACTTCAAAAGCAGTCATAAATTGAGACAATAGACTAAAAAATATAAATAATTAATAGGATTTGCATACATCTAATCTGAGATTAAATAAACCGAACCGTATGCACATACACACGAGCATGTACTGTTATGTGCTCACTAACATTAAATAACAGATCTTAAAACGATATATGTTTCGTTCCACTTTGGCTAACAAATCAAGTGATTTTATAACTAACCTGTCATTTTAGTTCATTTAACTAAAACCGCACAGCATCTGTGGCTATAAATTTAATTTAATGTGTAGCACCAGCATTTTAATTAGCAAATATGCGCGGACACACGAATAAACCTAACATGCGCACACACGTACGTAAAAGCGCGCCTAGCTAAGAGCAGAGCAATACGGTTATAGTAGTCATAACTGTTTGCGTGTATATGCTGTGATATTTATGAGCGGCAAAAATTAACCGCATTGTTCTTGATTTGAAAAAATATTGCTCATTTGCGTATGGCAGCACTGTGCGACAAGTGGAGCACCTCAAGCGAATTGGCGGGCAAAACAAAACAAAAAATAGATAAAAAATAAAAATATTTAAAAACATTTAAGAGAAACAGGAATAAATTAAAATTCTGTCTCTTATACACATCTAGATGTGTATAAGAGACAGTGGCAGCACTGTGCGACAAGTGGAGCACCTCAAGCGAATTGGCGGGCAAAACAAAACAAAAAATAGATAAAAAATAAAAATATTTAAAAACATTTAAGAGAAACAGGAATAAATTAAAATTTATTGATAGCTAAAATTAGCTGTCTTTCAAAAATATACCAATAAAAATTAGTGCTGAAAATAACAAAAACCATATATGTTGAGTATGAGCGCAGCAGTAGAGCAAGCTGGTAGCGCTGCACTGCAGTTTAAACGATTTTGTTTTTTTTTTGTATTCCTTTTGCTTTGCTTGTGTCTCTGAAATGTCATAAAATTTAATGCAATCTTTTCAAATCAACAATATAATCATCTAATTAACTTCCACTTTTATGTATCACCACAGGCAAGCAGAAAGCTACACATGTTATATGTACATTAATGTGTATATTTAAAAAAAACAAAATAGTTGCTTCTTTGGTAAGTAAATATGTCTGTCATAAAGCGAAAATTCCCAAATATCAACAAGAAATTGTGTATCAAATTTAATGCGCCCGACTACACTACAAAATCAGCTTAGACACATAAAATACACGTATTAACGAAATTTATATTCAAATATTGACATTTAGTATGCTGTTAGCAGTTGGCTTGAGCGGCAATAAAAGCTTGCTGAGTTGTTGTGCTTAAAAATTTTTTTGTTGTTGGTTCCTGAATTGTTGTGCTTAAATATATTTTTTTTGTTTTTTTGAGAAAAACAAATACTTTTGCAAACTTTTTTTCTTTAAATTTTTTGTTTACATTTTTTAAGTTTTTGACTCATAACGTAAGACTTAGCAGAGCTTATTTTAGGCTTAGAAAAATAGTTAGAAATTTCATATTTCCTATAAAATAAATTGAACAAATATCAAAAGTATATTTCTTTCGGTCTTATAGTCATTACCTGGTTAAAATTTTATATTATAACACTGTGGAACATTTGTGGGATTATTGTTTGAGGGGTGAGAAATTCCAAGTCAGATGGTACTAGGCCAGTATAGTAAAATCCTCAAAGGGTTTGGCGTTCGTATGTGTCAGTTTTTTTTATGACCTTTTAAATTTTTTCATTATTTTCCATGGTTTTTCATCTTAACAAATTAATTTTGTCCAATGAGGCGTACTAAATGGTGCAGATATACGAAAGCTGATTAAAAGTGACGCATTCAACAATATTTTGATGGATGCTGAATGCATGGCAGGCAATCAAAGAAGTAATAGAAGGCTTGTTTGGAAAGCATCATTCTAACAACTACGATGTTTTTGTCGCAAGAATGTTAAAAGCATTCTCGGAAATAGGTTTTTTTTTTTTTGGTTTTTTGCCAAAATGTTACAACTAAGCGAAAAAGCATCAAGATAAGAAAAAAATTTAAAAGGTCATAAAAAAAAACTGACAAACGGACGCCAAACCCTTTGAGAGTTTTAATATACTGACCTAGTACCATCACCCTGATTTTGAATTTCTCACCCAACAGATTAGCTGTTGTACTGTGTAATTAATGAATCTAATGAATGAATGGTCGCAGAAAAAACCTTGCTATAATTTTAAAGCTTACATTTTCTCTCACAAAGGAGGGTTAGTTGACGATTTTTTGAGGTGCAGAGCTATAATATACATACTAAAATAGGGCTAACTGAGCTCTAAAACTCGCCCAAAAATTATACTTATATATTTAAGTTGTACTTCTACACAGAAGTGGAGTTCGTAACACAACATTGTAAAACTAACTAAAATAAGCGTTAAGCCACCTCAAGTGGTCTATGAAAATTTCAAGAAATCACCGATTTTAGAAATTAGCAGTTCATTAGGAGAGGGAAATGTTAACTATACATTAGTCTTATTTATTCGAAACCCAATTAGATGAAGAAACAGTGACTTGGGTGTCTAAAAAGGCCAACAAAATGTTCTTCAGTTCTTCACAAAGCTCGAAGTTTTTCTAAAAAGAAAAGCTAGCAAATTTTTTTTTTAGTTTCTGAGCTAAAACAGATATGTATTTATTTAGAATTTCTTTATTTGACTTGTTAAACGTGTTATAAACTCTGGCCTAACTGATAAAAATATGTGGAGTCGGATATAACGATTCTGTGAAATTATCTCGTATCATATCACAGTTTTTGATTTTTGTATGCCCAACCCGCCTTACATAAGCTTCTGGAATCAAAATATTGGTACTATTGAAGATGTTCATAAAATCTTGGAATTTGATCTAAACAAATGTTTCATTATCGTCTAAAGACTTCAATTATTCTATATTGAAGAGTTAAGCAACATTTATATCATATTGAAAGCTAACCAAATTATTAGCGAAAAAGTTTAACCTCCTTTAAAAAATAATTTGTTGTAGCACAAAAAGATTTTCAGAACTTTTTAGAGTTCTCAAAATGAAGCATAATCGTTCTATAAAGGAGAGCATGCTAGAGATTTAGAGCTTCAATATAAATATTTTCTTCATCATCTTATCAAAATATTTAAGTCGCATTCAAATATCGCTATTCTTATAAATGGTAAATATTTTAGTGTTAAAAAAATAAATTGAAACAGCAATTAAATATAACAATAAACTTGAATTGCTAAACACATATTACGTAAGCTAAACTTTGACAATTCTGTTTTCTTCAAACCTCAATTTCAACAACACTCCAACTACTAACCAAGCATAGTCTATCACCACATAAAGTTCATTTTAATGCTAATGCTCTACTTTGTTATTATTTAATTTGGTACAAACTTGCTAAGGTCGGCAACTGATCTAGTTTTGTATCTGCATATGTAAGTTCGCACTTTTGCGCCACCTTACGCTTTCGTCTTGGCGTTTATGGGCACTTTGTGTGACCATTTGCACGATTTGTTCGTCATCAGCGTCAGACTTAACGGCCGTCCGTTTGCCTTCAATGTGGTTTCGGTGACGTTTAATTTTCTAACATTGTTTAATTTTCAAAGCAACTGCTTTAATTTGCAATTAATGCATAGAAATTAGTTAATGATGTTTTTAAGAAAAAGAGTCAAACTAGGTGGCCGCAAAGACGAGAATATTGTGAGCTTAGAATTGTGAGGTCGCTGGAGAGACTATGCGTATTAGAACTGACGACTTTAAGAAACAATGATGCTCGGATGCTCTACTTGGTCTGCATACTATTAATTGCTATAAAATAATATTTTTTTAAGCTAAAAGAACAGAAATTGTACAACATAATTGTTTCTTAACCGAAATGAGCAGATAATTATACGAGCATAGCGCCAAGGGTATCAACTCGGCAAAAAACTACCAAATTTTGAGTATTTTCTTCCTCCAAGACAACAACAACATCAAAAGTTCTTTAACTTCCATATGATTTTAGATTGTTTGGTTAGGTTTTACGCTTAAATCCTCCGAAATGACTATAGTCTATATCAATATAAAGTAGTTGTATCAATACCCTTCTCATTAGTGAAAGCCATTAAAAAATATACTACATATGTTTAGAAAAAATCGTATATTGCTGAAATGGTTATTTGGCAAAAGAAGGACAGCTTCTACCATATAATGGCTTGACGATTGTTACTCGGCCTCTGTTCTAGGTAAAAAAAATCATTCCCAAGTAGTTTGTTCTATAATAAACTAGTCTGTTGATCAGCGTAGACCATGAAATCAGTATATGTTCAAAACAGACAATTACGAAAACGTAAATAATATAATATCACAAACTGATTTTGGAAAAGTATAAAATGAGTAATCTCGAAATACAAACAAAACCATGATAAAATGTTGTCAAAATTGCTCTAAAAGGCTTCGATAGCAATTTGTTCCTGTTTTCAAATCTGAATATACCGTTCACTGATGAAATATTAAGCAATGATGTATAAGTAAATTGGCAATGGAAGCAAGAAAACGTATCATACTACCAAAATGGGTTTCCAATAGTCAGAACGTGCTTATAGTCGATAATTTGTCAACGGTCATAACTATTTCGATTCTTGAAAAAAAAACTAAAATTCATTTTAAACTATTTGTACTTCTCAGCACGCTTGTAATTTGAAAAGTCAAAATTTATAGTACAACACGTTAGTCACATGCGTCACTCACCACCACCTCAGACTACGCCTCACTTTCTGTCAACATTTTTCCACTCTCATATAGGTAATTAAGTATTCAAATAACTGATCACCGCTGCCACTCATTTGTTGACTATCAGTCAACTGAGCAGCTTCGTATTTAATAAAAGTTACTTATAAATCATCCATCGTGAGCATCTCACTGACCTTCAAGCAGTCATAACCGACCAGTCGCACTAATCTCAACCCATACGTTTTGCCTAACATCTAACACCTTTACGCGCATTACGACCAGAGCACAGCTTAACAAACACGACAAAAGCGAGAAACAAATAAAATTTCATAATTAATAAACCGCTTCAACTTAATTACGATTTTACAAAACTGTTTAAATACGAACGCTTATTAAATGCTTAATGCTAAATTCCACTTATGTAGATTATACTAAAAGAATTATTGATTCCTTATTGATTTCCTATCAGCATATGAGTAGCAAACGCCAAGCAGTAGCCGAAGCAGTCCATGCGGCATGACATCACACATCATTAAGAGCAGCAGAAGCGATAGAGACAGCGGTATCGGAGGCTACAGAGTCACTGCCAAGTCAAACGCTCGTCGTTGGAGTGTCATAAAAAACGAGTTCTACTTTGTGTCCCTGCTGCCGCTGCCTCTGCCGCCGCTACTATTATGTGAATTTATTTTTACTCGTATGTAAATATTGGCGTTTAATGAGCGCATCACTGCGCTCATGTCATATGCGCCTGCGCCGTGTAGCACTCATATTTTGCTACAAATGAACGCCTTGTCTGTGGTAATCAAATCAAAGTTAAATAGTCGAGCACTCGCTCTGACAAAGGGGTGTAGACAAAAACAATGTCCATTACTGTACGAACATTGGCTGAGTGACGGCTTAGTGTTGACGTGTGAGTAATAAGGAAGTATTTGACTGTTTATGCCAATTTCTGGTATTAGTATTTTTATGTTGCGCTTGTCGGCAGCTTGTTCTTTTCAACATGAAATATGACTGAATTGTTTTATTTACATCATTTCATATTTTAATAGATGTGTTCATAGTTGGAATTCTGGCATTTTTTATTATGTGATTATTGCTAATTCATATTTCATGCATTTGCAGTTAACCTTGGCAGGAAGTTAGAACTTTTGGTAGTAAGGCAAATTAAAAACAAAAAAATAAAAATAAAAATAAAAGAAAAAAAACATTAGCTTCTGTTTGCACCGAAGCACTGCTATAATGCCCTTCACCGTATACCGATCTGAACATAACATAAATTCAGATATTGATAGCGATGCTCTTGGTAAAAACGCATTCCAAATTTGTCAAAAAAAAAAAAAAAAAGTTTCCTATGAAACAGTTTGAGTTTGTTCCGTTCAGAAAACAGTTGAGTCACAAGCAAGTACATTTTTTTATTTACTAAGAAAATAATACACGTCAAAATTTGGTCAAAGGTAAAAATATTTATGAAAGAAATTTGATTTTGTAATAGAACGTCGTTAGGTGGGGATCGGTCTTTTAATGCACAGAAACAACTTAAGCGGTCAGTAGGGTAATCTGGCCTGTTTTTTTTTTTGACATTTTCTATAGAAATTTTTATTCTGCAGTATAGCTTTTTTCGCATACCATGAAGTATATCGTGGAGTGTATAAATAAAATTTTTTCGGAATTTTTTGATGACATTTGTCGGAGAAATGGCTGGGTGAATGAGATGCGTTTTTTCACTGCCGGACGCGATTTCTCAATTTATGCTTAAAAAGTACGTGAATGGTTGTCGTCTCTACAAGAATCATGAAAAAATGTTGATAAATTTAAAATTAATTATTGTTTTTTTTTTTAATTTTTCCACATTTTTTTTACAAACAGTTTTCATAACATTGTGAAAAATTTATAAAAAATTTTAAATTAAAAAAAAAAATTAAACAAATCGGTTGATTAGTTCGACCGAAATCATGTCCGTCTGTTTGTAAAAATGTGTTTTGAGAAAAACGAGTTTAAAGTTTGAAAAAAGGGAACAGAAAAAGCAAAAAAAAAAAAAAGAACTACGGACCTCTTGAAAATAACAGCAGACATCAAAAATATGAAGTCCTGCATTTACCAAATGCTTTCGTATGAAAGAAAGAAGAAGCGCAAAAGCTCGTTTGAAATCGCTCGAAAAGATTTGAGCTTTATTCAGAATTACTAGAGCAGCAACCCCTCCGAAATGAGAACATGCACGACGCCATTGCCTTACATTTTTCAAAAGCACGCTTATCACTATTACATTTATTATCAGCAACTTGTGATCTCATTTAACATTTTAATGTCATTTAGTCACTCGAAACGCGACTGCACACGCACACACACACTCACACATAAGCGGAGTATATGAAATAATATTTTTATGACCGAAAAATTTTTTCAAACCGCAACTTGTTCACAATAAATTTTGTGTTTTACGACTTCTGGCGGCTTTGTTGTTGTTAGTAGCGTGTATGAAGTTTTATTGCCGATTTTTATACACACTTCTAGACATACATATATAAACAAATACAAAAGTGCTCATGCAATTTTGGTTAACTAAAAGCTATTGTTAATACACACACACAAGCTTATAAGTGTGCTTAAACTAGCTCAGTAAGTGTTTGTCCATTTTTGTTGTTTTTGTTGTGTTTTTTGTTCAGGGAGGGCTTTTAATTTTTTATCATTTGTCAGCGCTGAACGCCGCGAACGATTTGTGTGCGCTCGTAAAAATTTAACAAATAAATGTCGTTCAGCCTGGGAGGTAGCCGGCACCTGAGTATGGAGACCACCAAAAATGTTGACCGTTAACCACCAGACATATACGCACACACACATGAACACCAGCTTTTTTTGTATGGGAATTTATGCACATTTATTTATATGGCGACACATTTCAAGTGACATTACAGTTATGCGCATGATTGACCGCAATATTTCGAGGTACATTTGTGTATTGCGCGCTCCTAACCCTGCCTTACTTGCTGGTTGGCCTTTCTGGCTCGTGACTTACTGCAATTATTATTTTTTGCTTGTGTGATCTTTGTTCACTGGCATTTTTATTTAACGCTGTCTTAAATTGTGGATTCCAGTGAAATTGAAAGCTGTTTACATTTTTTATAAAAGTTTGGATATTTTTGTTTTATTTTAATAAATTTTTTTTCCTTTGTTAGGAATTTGTGTAGCAAGACATTTTATTAATATTTAAGTATGTGTGTATATACATTTTTAGTAGCACAGTATTGTGAAAAATAAGGTGTGCACACTTACCGCGTAAGGATTATCCTGATTCATCATTTTGTTAGGTTAAGTGTTGTTGCTGTTGTAATTGAAAAAATCTGAAAATATCGAAAAAGTGTATTTATTATTTTAAAGTTGACCACTGTGAGCTTAGATAACAGCATAAACAGATTGAGTTCAAAACTCAAGTCTTTAGGTGATCTGCAGTTATAACCGTTAAATTGAATTTAATATGGAACTATGTCTTAAACTTACACCTTTTTTGGTATTTTTTGAACAGTTTAATAACTGGAAAAAAAACTGTAGTCATCTGCTGATAATAATCATGATCCTAGCTACTAAAATCGAACTTGAAAGACTTTTTTAAATACAGCAAGCTTTCTAATGTAAAAGTCTTTAATACAAAGTTAATACTTCTTCCCAAAAACAATTTAGTTTTGTAGAAAAAATTAGAATTGCTGCAGAAAATAATAGGTTGTCAAAAAAGTCTTGCGGTATTATCGCTAGTTGGCGCTGAGAGCGCCTAGTTCTAGTTTCGTTCGTCGCATCGGGYCATGCTATACCTTTTTGGAAGCTCATTTCATGCACTAACACGTGTTTGATTGATTGTCGTTTCTTTCAAGTCGTTCGTGAGTTATAGTGTCGCAAACATAGAGCAAAATAAAGAGAAAATACCGCATATTTTACAGCACTACGATATAGGCAAAAATGCATCTCAAACCGCCAATAAAATTTGTGCAGTTTATGGACCCGATACAGTTTCCATTTCCACCGCACAACGATTGTTTCAACGTTTTCGTTCTGGTGTAGAGGTGGTCGAAGATGCGCAACGCTCCGGAAGGCCTGTCGTCGAAAATTGCGATAAAATCGCTGAATTGGTCAAGAGAGCCCGGCATATGTAGTAGCAGCCGTAGCATTGTTCAAAAACTGGGCATGAGTGATGAAAAAAAATTTTATGAACAATTGAAAATTCATTAAAAATACTGCAATACTTTTTTGACAACATAATATATAGAAAGTAGGATTATTCTTGAAAGCTAGGTTATGTGGCAAAATAACCATCCAATATGATATTATCAGTCTGCTATAGAAGGAAAATTATATCGAATGGATATAATTATTTCATGGTAATAATCAAAATTGATCAAAAAACAATCGTGTTTCAAAAATTTCTCAAGGTAGTTTGTTAAATTTAGACTCTACTTTGTTAAAATGTGCCTTAAAATATTTGCGTGAAAAATTTTCTTTATTGTTTCCCATTTCAAGGTCTAATATTTGCATTTAATTAAGCGGACAGCACCAATCTATTAAACAACAGTACACCTAGACTTAGCTAATTCCCACGAGAGTTATCTGTAGAAACACCACTTTTCATAAATTAAGCCCTTTCAGACACTATTTTGCTCGTTTTTTCAGAGATTCGTACTATGCACGGCTTATTTGACTAATAAAGTTTAAAAACGAAACATAATCAGACTCGTTCGACTTTCCTGTTTAATTTCCAAAATAAAAATAAAAAATTAAAAAAAAACAATTGGTTAATTATAGATATTTTGTTTCGAAAATTTTTCGAGGGGCATACAAACTTTTTCGCTTGTTACTACCGTTTAAGATTTTGCATAATAGCACTCTCACAGAAAACGGCCTTTTAAAAACAACGTGAAACTGGAAATCTTCCAACCTATTACTTAATAATTTCTCCAGTTTAAAAGAATCCTTGGCAGATGGCATCCTGATTGCATTCAGCCCTTTATTCAGCTACTTTTTACTCAGCTGAATAAACGATGAAGACAAAAACAGTGAAAATAATCTAAGCTGCGAAAATGTATATCTCATTAGAACACTGGCGGAAAAACATTTAAAGCTTCATTAAAGCCATCTAAATTTGCAATCGTTAAGGCATTGAACTTTTTAAAAAAAAATTTGCTGATTAGCATTCTGATAGTATTCAACGCTTTATTCACCTATATTTTACACGAGCTGAATTAATGGATGAACTAAAAATTTTGAAAAGACAATTGGTTTCGATTTAGCTTCAAAAACTATTTACCGACAATAAAATCCAATAGAGCAAATAAATTATAAATATAAATATAAAATATGTCTACAAACCTAATTTTTTAAGCTTTAATCACGTATATTTCAATACAGCACTGACAGAAAAATACTTTACTGCCTTATTAAAGCAGCCTTAAACTGGAACTCTTCAGGCTTTTAACTGTAGAATTTATTCAGCTCAAGGGAATAATAGCTGAATAGCATTCCCATAGCATTTTCGGCATTATTCAGCTAACTTTTTTCCCAGCTGAATAAGTGCTGTAGTCAAGAATTATGTAAAGGCAAGTGTAAAGTTGCAGCTTATTGACTTTCTGAACTGGAATTTGATGCGCCTTAGTTCGAACAAGTACTAATTATTATCCGACAATTAGAAATATTAGAGGCGTGGCTCTTTTCGAAAGGCACACCTACAAATCAAGAATCTTCAGTCTACAATAGTTAATATTTCAACTTTTCTATCTTTAAGGGACGGTTTCGTAAGACATGCGAGACCTGATATTAAATTAAATCATCGCTATTAAGTTGGCATTATCTTAAAAATGTTTTAAATGCAAAAATGCAGAAGCGCAGAGTGTTAATTAATAATGATAAATGCAAATGTACTTACATTAATTCTAATTAATATCATTTACATGTATTTTTCAAACGACTGTACTGTCTTGCAAGAAATTTTTGCACCATTATAATCTATATTTATGAGTGCACATTTAAATACCTGACAGCGTTTAACCTGGCAAGCATCCGCGTTGGTGAATGTTGCTCTGCAAACTCATCAAATATAGCAGAAAATTGCATATTTATTTAACAAGTGGCCACCGACTTCACTGCTTGTAGAACAAACGTGATATATGTACAAGGCAACTGAGTCTGTCAATTTATACCAGAAAGGGTCAAACAAGTTTAAGGTAATATATGGATTACCGTAATGGCCGTTTAATAGAAAAAGCAACAATAATAAAAGCGTTGAATATCAAAAGAATTTTGCTGTTGTTTTATTTATAGTCTACCCTCAAGTAGATTAACAGCACTGACAAATCAACCGTATGGCAACAAAAATATTAAAATAAACCCATCTTTAGAATCCAGCAGTCGTTACAACGAACAGCAACAAGTACATTATTATTGTCAGCCACTGCTGCTAGCCAGTTTGAGCAAATGTGACTATCGTGTTCTTCATACAGTTAACTACAAGCTGGCAGTGGCTGCACCCAGCTACTCTTGATTCAATAAAATTGTGAAAAAAATCGCTAACTAAGCGTTATAAAAGACTAGCAGATGCAATTGCAGCAACAATAAAAATAAACTGAACAAGACTTGACAACAACAAAACTGCTATGCTTGTAAACTTGCCGAAGAAGCTACAATTGTCAAAAGAGTTGGGCCAAAAATGGCAAATAAATATTTAGTACAATCAGAACAACAATTTAATGTGCCGCAGGCGAAGTGCTGCACCCACAGCAAGTGCTCATATTAGCAGAGGTATCCAAAATTGTGAATATATAGGAACCAGCATTAAATGGGGTATTTTGCACTGTGGAGAAATTTTTATTTTAAATTTAAATTAAATTTGGTATTTAGCAAGTCGTCATAAGTAATTGATAGTAATGATTAGTAATTATAAGAATGCGTGCTTAATTATTTTGTGATTACCTATTAGTGTAATAAATATTCGGTATTTGGTATTAGGAGTTATTATATAGTACTTAGGAATTATGATTTTGGAAGTTGTCATTAACATTTTAAAAGAGTAATTAGTTGTTAAGAGGTGTTTAATATTTAATACTTAGTAATTTGTATTTGTCATTGGGGTGGTTTTTTTACGTGGCGGGTCCCAAACCCAGCGCGCAACCCTATGCAGGGAATGTTTCGCCTTCTCAGTTTAGCTCGCCTTCAAACGGATGTTCTTAGGCTACCCAGAGGATACTTGGTCAAGGACCGGAAGTCGTGAGCTGCTTGAGTCGTATGCAAAAGAATCGTTTCTGGCCACTCCCAAGTGAATGGCGATCAGAAAACTTTCCTCACTTGCGTGAACTTCTACGCATGACTCCATCCTCCCAGACGAGATATAAGACGACATTGACATAGTTCAGCGAATTAAAAGACAGCGGCTACGCTGGCTAGGTTATTTTGACCGAATGGACGAAAACACTCCAGCTCTGAAAGTATTCGACGCTATACCCGCCGGGGAAGCAGAGAAAGGGGAAGACCTCCACTCCGTTGGAAGGACCAAGTGGAGAAGAACCTGGCTACTCTTGGTATATCTAATTGGCGCCACGTGGCGAAAAGAAGAAACGACTGGCGCGCTGTTGTTAACTCGGCTATAATCGCGTAAGCGGTGACTACGCCCATCAAGAAGAAGAAGAAATTTGTATTTAGCATTTAGTAAAAGAAATTTGAGAAAGAGAAAATTTGTAATTAAGTTTTCTTTAGTTTTCAGTATTTGTAAATAAGTAATTAGCAATTAAGCAATTTTTAGTATTTATTATTTAGTATTTAATATTCATTATTTAGTATTTAGTACTTAGTATTTTAGTACTTAATATTTTATATTTTATATTTAGTATTTATTATTTAGTATTTAGTGCTTAGTATTTTAGTAATAAATATTTGGATTTTAGTATTGGGTGTTGAATATTCTGTACATACTGACATTTAATAATAATTGTAAATCACAAATTGACAATCAGGCGCCCACTGTGCCTCATTTATAAGCTTCAATCCATCTTACTCGTTTTGGCCATGTGCGGTTGAATAAATGCTTGCATTGTTTACAATATTTTTTCGACTTCGGTTGTTTTTTTTTTCATTTTTTTTTTTTTTTTTTTTTTTTTTTTTTTTTTTTTTTTTTTTTTTTTTTTTTTTTGTTTTTTGTTTGAAATCTGCTAAATTACAGTTCTAACTAAAGCAGTGTGGCACCAAAATAAGATGTTGCAAGCGTAGAATTGCTTCTTATTCTATTATTTAATGCTGCGCTTGCGCAAAAGCTACTTCTACACTTAAACATATATGAGTGTGTGATTATGTGTGTGCGCATATATTTTTTTGCAAATTTTTTTGATATTCAAGTTTGTATATGAACAGCTAGAATGCCAGGCGTGCAAAGGCAAGCCAAAGCCCACTCTTGCCATCCGCTTGGCACTTGTTAAACAAAAACAGGTGTTCGCAACAGCTGTTGGAGCGTTTAACTTAGCACCCAAAAACGAACAAGAAGCACACCGAAAAAAATTGCATAGCAAAAAATAGCTTTCACACTTTTTTTGCGGCACGTTGTTGCTGTATAATAGTAATGAGCTGTTTTGCTTTAACTTTTTTCACATTTTGCTAGACTTTTCAGCACAGCCACACACACACGACGCTCGGCACACGAACACAAACGCGTCAAGGCTGCCAGCGTCGACGGCACGCAATCATATGCCACACAATGGCTGAGGTGGCATCTTCTCAACCGCATGCATTTACAAAAAAATTAAATCACAAAAAATCACCAACAAAATATAGCTACAGATATGGCCTTACATATGTAGATAGCTGTGCTGATAAACGCATACACTGACATGCATATATATGTACATCTGATTTGAAGCGTTTATGCAACTGCGCTTGTTCTCTCATACGTGTGCTCATTCTTGTTTACATTTGAATGCATCCGCAAGTGTTCTACACTCAAACATATATTTGCATACGGACACAATTATACAAATATATTTACATAGATATATACTCCTATACGCCAGCATTCATTTGGTTGCTTGTGCGCATTCTCGCTTGCTGCTAGTTTAATTTGCATAACATTTAATGTAGACTCGCAAATCGCAGCTAAATAATATCGTTGCAAGCCACACACTGCAGACGAGAACTCGTTGCGCTCGCAGTCGTAGCGGTTGCGAGCCAAAACGACCTTGACTTGTTAATTTGCCGATGAGTGATGCTGGTTAAGAAGCGTCGAAAAAAAGCGCGAAAAAATTAAGTAGTATTGTGAAAAATAATGCAATGCAAAGTAGACGGCGAAAGTTTGAGAAAATAATTTACATAGAGAGAAGAAGAAGAGAAGGAAAAATACAAAAAATGGGTTTTTATAGAAAATAAGGAAAAAATATTATTTTATTTTGAAAAATATTTAGTTCAAAGAAACGGTTTTACATATTATCGAAACTTATGCCAAGCAATTAATTTTAGTGACTTAGACTGTCGCAAAAGGGCATAATAGAAGTTTGCAATTTTGGCCACTAATCACTGCGTAATCATGGAAGCATTAGCATACGTTAATAAATATTTTTAATTGAAATTAGACTTTTTTTATTTTATAGTAAGGCATCATAATGAAACAGAGTATTCATTATTTGAATACGTCTTTTTAACAATATTTTGGTTGTATTTCTAATCAAAATTATAACTAACAAGAAAAATTTTAACATCCGTTATACCCAAAATATTATACTCTTGCATATTAAGATATTAAAATGTGTTCCATACAAGAACTGAGGTTTGGCCAGTTGGTCAGCTACCATAGCAAAATGCTATAAAGGGCCGGTTTGAACATTTTATGCAGTTATCATAGCTTTTCTTAGGATATAGTATATCCATGCCAAATTTCGATACGATATCTTAATGAATAAAAAGTTTCCTGTACAAAAACTTGATTTTGAACAGTCAGTTTATATGGCGGTTATGACAAATGAGCAGCTGTTTGGGGAGGAAAGGACGAGTGCAACAGAGAGACAAACAGACATGACAAAATCGATTCAGCTTGTCACATTGATCAATTAGATATACACTTTTCAGAGTCTGCTCTTTTATTAAGGGGCTACATGCGTTTCGTAGTTTCAAAATTGGAAAATTTTTGTCTTATTAAATTCTATTGCATCTCTAAAATATTGTCCAAGAACTTCAAGTCAATCCTAACTAATACTTTCGGAGATACAACCTTGAAAATGTGGACGCTTGAGGTCAGGTATAGGCTGAGGGCGCAGTAGGTAAAACTTTAAATGCGTTTTTTCTCAAAACTATGTTTCCCAAGTCGGTTGTCAAGATTTCTCGCGAACTACTTAAGCGATATTGATGAATTTTTACACAAGTCTTCGAGATATCATTTACAAGGTTTTGAACGATGGATTTTTGTTTTTACTTACAACTATTAAAAAAAAAAAAATGTCGAGAAATTTTCATTGAAATTTGCCTTTTTTTTATAACAACGTCTGCCAAAAATCCAATTTTTTTTGTTTTCTTTCATCTAATACCTAGTTTAGTGTTTTTACTACAACATGTATTTTTTATTTTTATTTGAGATGATCCTGACAGAAGTTCTGCTGATAACGCGGATGCATTGGGGACTGCCGGAAATGGCGTCGTAATGACTGCCATTTTTATATATA
>NW_017535296.1:432559-438414 GCF_001853355.1 Bactrocera latifrons
TTCATTAAAATATTTTTATTTTTTATATGTACAAAAAATTATTGAAAAATTACCGTTTTTTGCCCAATGAAACCCATGAAACCCCTTAAACTACTAATTGCAGTCAAAAATTAAAATTGAATGGTCAAGGCATTCCAGCTACTCGAAATAAAGCTGGTACTAATAAGTTACTATCATGGCAATTGTGGCAGAAATTAGAGAATAGTAATTTAAAATTCCCAGGTAAATTATATTTCAAAAAGTTGCATTTTTCAAAGTTGGTAGGACTGTCCTTAATTACTATGCCAAATGTGAGCGCTATCTATCAACCAGTTACAGCAGCTGCTTAAGTCTTTACACATCAGTAGCGCATTGCGATTTTTACAATATATAAAAACATCGAACAAAGAATTTGTGCCAAAGTTTGTATTTCTAATCATATTTTTTGTGCAGAATCGTTGCGAATGTTGGAAAAGGCTTACGATAATCGACTTCAAAAACTGATGCAAATATTAAAAAAGTGAAGTATATGGTGCTTGCAAATCGTCAGACAAATATTAGAAGAGAGCTCGACATGTCTTCCGAGTCGGTTTGACTGATTTTGTTGGATATTTAGATTATGAAACGTGTTCTTGCCTGACTCGTCCCGATAAAGCTGAAAGCTTTACAAAACGAGTACCATAAACACGTCTCTTTGGGCAAGTTCGAACATGCGAATAGCGATTCAATATTTATGGAGAGGATTGTAAGTGCTGACGAGGCATGAATTTACAAGCAAGTCAACAATCATCGGAATGAAAACAAAAAAAAAAAAATAAAAACATGAACCGATCCAAACAAACTACGCCAACGCTACACATTATTTTTTCGATATTCACAGTTCGGTGCACCATGAATTAGTTTCGGAGGTACAGACTGTCAGTAAGGAGTTCTATTTAGCCGTATTGAGGCGTTTGCCTAAGAGCATCGGAATTGTGGAAGAACACAAAGATAATGCAACATCGCATCCAGCCACGATTGTGAGCAAATTTACAGTCAAAAACGTAATGGATACCATCAATCAACCAACCGTATTCACCACATTTGGCTCCGTATGATTTTCCAAACTGAATCTGTCGCTTTGTGGAACGATCGAAGGGATAAAAAATTTTTATATAAACAAAGTACGTGTAACGTTGTTTGTCCACGATGGATTCCTAAACTACTCAACCAATTTTGTGAAAATGAGTCCAGTTCGAACCAACTTAGAAGATAGGGTAGTAAAAACAATTCATAATTAAAAAATATAGTAAACGCTCTATTAAATGGCTGCTCTCTCCCACTGATTGTTAATGTTTATAAAGTACAATTGCTTAAGCGAACAACTCTATTAACCAGACAGAAATATTGCCAACCAAACATTAAGAAAGCACCCTTATATTCGTTTTTTTTTAATGAAATTTATTTGTATGAACATATTCAAAATTAAGCCTCAAGTACAATCCTTTGTATTCTCTGAAATAGATTTGCTCTATTCACAAAATGTATGTTTGTTGTACACTGTTAATAATGAAATATATATATCGTCACCTAAAATGCAAAATAGCGTATGATCAAAATTTTCGAAATTAAGTGTTTTATTGCTTACGATCGATTACTTCAAAATACATACACATAAGTACATATGTCTAACATTTTAAGGTTCCGCTATAAGATATAATGCAGTTTAAAACAATATTTAAATTTTGTATCACTCATATTCCATTTTATTACGTGTTTCATTCCTTCAACTGTAAATTTCCGAAAATGTTGTTACGTTATTTCGCATTTTAGGTGATGATATGTATATGTTAGAGTAAATATATCTTACTTAGGTTTAAACGCCTATTTATGTACATATACATAGATGTGAATCATGCCCATTGCCTTAAGATAATGTTTAAAAGCATGTGTTCACTCCCTGTTTCATCAAAACTCAAAACCTTTTAGCGATGTCGGTTGACGCTCGGCAGTCATTCTATAAATATAAGTCTCTCAGCGTTAGGACTTGAAGGGACTAGGTGTTAAAATTTTATCAGCTCAGCTTAAGTATTTCAGTCCCTCCAATTGGTGAAAAAAATCAAGCTTACCGTGCAATTCTGTACTGTGATACAGTATCAAGTCTCTAAATTTGACAGCGACAATTTTTGAGACTTGAGACGATTTTGCTACTCTGTAAGTGATAGTCACAAACTCTATTACATTTCATTATTCAGAGATGTTTTTATACTTGAATGAAAATAAATATGTCGATAGCAAATATTAAATTTTCTACAACATAGTCAAAAAACATAATTATCAATAAAAATAAAAATATATGTTGACTTTGTTTCATAATATTAACGAAATGTATTTATTTTTAAATTTTTCGTGTCTGAGTTGCTTACAAAATATAAAAAAACGACAATCGATTAATATCTATGATGATCTCTATTCAGTATATTCAAAATGGCAGACAAAAGTTCTTTTTGGTTTTGTGACTTGCTAACTACCAGGTCTCAAATTTGAGGCAATATTTTGAGACTGAAGCTAGAGACTATATAGTGAATAGTTACTAGTTACAAATTGAGATTTTACCACAAAATGTCTCAAATAGAGACTAGAGACTKGTTACGGAATCCCGCTATTAATGTTAACGAGAGTATAAAAATATGACTGAGCGATAGAGGGGTGCAGAATTGGACCAATCATCTAGTCAGTTGTAAGCGCAAACATATTATATTTACTATATATATTATAGTTATGCGCATAATATGCAAACATAAACTGGAACATATAAAAATAAATTTATATTAGATATAACCAAGCAAAATGCACGAGTACATATTATTTCAAAGTATTTTTTCTCACACATATTATACGATGTATGATGTACGCATATATTAGCAAACAAAGTACGCTCAGCTATAGTCTTTAAGAAAACTAGTCGGCACTACGAGTAGAAATAGTATTATGAGTGCTTTTATACATTCGCATACATATATATATATATCTGAATATATATACAAGCATGCATACATACAATCACTTATTATATATTTAATATGTTTGCCTTGCACTATTAAAATCAGCATTTAGACTACGAGTTGTCAGGCTACGTCGATTGTATAATAAAACTGCCATATTTATTCGTCAAGTCGCTCTCTTAGCTGCGCTTGTTGCACGTAAGAAAAGTATTTTTGCGAATTTCGCTGAACTTTTAAACTGTTTACATGCATGCAATGAAAACGTTAGATAATTTTTAGCTGCACTTGTTATACAAGCACAGGTACAAATGCATGTTTGCAGCTAATTTCGTTGAGCGATATTTCTCAAGTCAACAACAAATTCATTTCATATTGCGTTTGTATGACATATGACATAGCCATATGAGAGCATTTCATGCACACGTGCATTTGCATTTATTAGACAGCAAAGATGGCTGCCGGCAATTTGTATATAGATATCATACCATGTAACTTAAACATGCGAGGGGTTATACTAAAGTTGTGCAAATAGAGATGCTTCGAGCAGTATACTGCAATTAACGGGGTTTTGTTTATATGGAGTTGAATGCACGAGAAGAATAGCGAATGTATGCATATTAGTTTTTAGCTGTTTTCTCTCTCTATGTGTGGCTTTTTAGTGGCTGAGCCTAATCATTGGCAAATTTTCTTTGAACTCAGCTCATACTGGACTCAACAAACCTGGAGTCTGCTTCTACTTGCGTGGAAATTTTGTTTCACTAAACTGACCTTAGAAATTTCAACGTAGAAAGTGACTGTAATCCATAATTTACATGCCAAACGACATGGATTTTGAAATTTGCAGTAAATCTATATTAAAACTTTATTTATTTATCTGTTTTTATATAACTTAATTTTTTTAAAGCATAGTAAGAGCTTTCTAACAATTTAATTATTTTTAACAAACCTAAAAACTGATGTATAGTTCCAATTTTCTGTTCAAACAGCTGATCAACATATGTACCTGGTCTACGAAAAGGGAGCTAACGTGCGTAAACTAGTTTATGACTATTTTTTGGATTTTGGATTCTATCAGGTGAAAAAGCATCTCATCTTCCATCCGAATCAACTAAGATTTTTTGACACCTAAGTCCCCTTTCCGTAGACCAGGTCACATACATATACTTAAAACTCGCAATAATACAATTTATTAAAGAAATGTTGAAAATAAATTTTCAAAATAGTTCTAATTGGAATTTGAACGGAAATAATAAAGACTAGCTTACTAGACCAATACAAATTATAAGTAATGCGCCTGAATGTAGGCAATAAAAAAAGTGATAGGTAGTACCGTCAGCATAGTGCCAATTTACACTTGAAGATAGAAGTCAGTCGTGCAACCCGTTTAAAGAAAGTGAGGTCAATGAACACACACAGACAAAGGATTATAAATTCATAAGAGGCAAACCAATTTTATTATAATGTTCATGGTATCCATCAAACTTTTAAACTGAAAATAAAATGAAGCAGAGTTGATATCTTGATGATCTATTTCTTCAACGGTTTGGAGAGACTTTTTATGATTTATATCCAACATTAAGCCTTAAGTTAACAGTTAGGTCTTTAAACAAACTTACAAGGAAATCAAAGATGCTCGATAAACTTATTATGGGAATGAAAATATTACAACCAGAATTAATAAGGGAGAAAAATTTCAAAAAATTTGGTTAAGAACCTCAAATATTGTAAAAAAATAGCTAAATATGTTATAACCATTGAGGATTCATTATTAATACCATTAAATATTATTGCCACGTAAAAGAAGGTTTGTCGCATATTATTACTTTCAAGAAGTAGAGCTTCGATTGCAGCCTTGCTTGGCAGCGAGTTGAAGTCTTGCGGGTAAGTGTGACAATCTGTTACAATCTCAATAAATAAATATGAAATAATATGTCAAAAGTAATGTTATTTAATAGAGACTCGAAAAAACAATTCAAATACTGTGAGTTATAGGGAAAGCATACAATTTTTCAACTGGTTTGTTGCTTAGGTTTTTTGTACATTCGAACTAAAGTGGTTTTATAAGGTTAAAAGTAATGGAGAATTAACTATTTATTAATTGTATGGCGACAGTAACTAAGTATGTTGAGTAAACGGCTAACAACTGGTGAAGGCACGGTGCCAAATTTTAAAGGCTTGGGTAGAGCGCTTTAATTTGTGGCATCGGTTAATTCTGGACAAATAATTGTTAAACTTATAATACATTATTAGTAGGTAAAACCATTAGTACATCGAAAAAAAACAGAGGAACTCTACTGATCCTTTAGCTAAAATGTGTAGTTATGCGGATATAACTAATAGATTTGCATTATTAATATTTAAAAATTAAGATATTTCAAATTTTAAGGGTAAGTAAGAAGAAAATATTAACAATGGCTGTAGAGAAGATATGTATAATTCTGCTAATCCTTCAAAAAAAAAAAAAAAAAAAAAAAAAAAAAAAAAAAAAAAAACATTTACTTAAAAGAACTTGATTTTGATTGGTCAGTTAGTAGCACAGCTGGCAGCATAAGCCTAAGCTCGCGTCGCAATCTTCGTCTATATATCGCAATATTATAATCTCTATAATGGTTCGATATGCAGAATTTATTATACCACTAAAACTCTAATTAGTAAGTTGGTGTCTTAAGTGAGTTTATAACAGTACATACCTTGTATAGAATGCAGGAAACTAAATTAAGCTATCCGAAAATTTATCCGAATGTATATAGCTGTTATAAGTTTGTTGATGTATTTCTGTTGTAGTAATACTGTTTTGAAGTAATTTTCACGTTCTTTAAATTCTTTATGCTTTATTGTAGATTATACATTTTGTTAGTAAAAATTTTTGCAATGTTTTTTTTTTTTTTTTTT
>NW_017535296.1:438444-439948 GCF_001853355.1 Bactrocera latifrons
ATTACTTTACAATAGTTATTTATTTTAATTTTATTTATTGTATTTGTATTTTGGCAGATTTTGCGTATATTTTTTTCTTAAGTCAGCACCGTATTTTGCAAATTTTGTCCAATACTAAAAAAACTAAGCATTTTTTCACGCTCTTGCTTTTCTGTCACGTTGTGTGCTGCCTTCTTATTGCATTTACATTTACGCCACGCAATGTCAGCCAAAACAAAATATTTTCCGCCAAACGCTTGCGTGCGTAGTGCTTGTTGTTGTGCCTTTAAGCATGCGCGGTAGTTGCGTCTGCGCATATGACCTTTCCACCGCAATTAGCCATGCTTAGCTCTTTGTTGTATTTGCTGCATTTGTTGCTTTGTTATGTTACGTAGTTTTGGCAGAAGACTCTATGCTTTATTGCTTAATTTTCGTCTGACGGGATTTTTTCTTTTTTATTTTTGTATTGCAATTTCTATTTTAGTCTTTTTTATTTACTTCCGGGAATACTTTGGCAGGCAAATAGTTAACAAATGATTTACAGTTACAATACGGTTGTTTTTTATTGTTTGCTGTTTTAAGGGCTAAAAAAAAAAGGAAAAATGCAATATGTGCGTAAAAAACGGCACTACAGTTGCGCATGCGCATAACGAAACGTAAGTTTATTTGTTTTAGTAAATTGCACTATTACGCTTTATTTTGCAAACGTCTGCGTCTATTTGCTCCGATTTAGTGCTGTTGATCTTGTTGCATTTCACTATGCATTACTTTAAGTTTTTTATTTGCTTTTATTGCAACTCGCCAGCAGTGTCTTACGGCGCAGTGTTGATCTACAAATTATTGGCATTAGAAGAGCACACCTTTATTTGGTCGCCAGCTTGAGTTGTTGTCAATCGATGGTGGGTACGAGGGAGATACAAGGGGTACGACAAATGAAATGCGAAAGCGTCAAGTCAATAGCGCAGCTGTGATGGGCCAGCGTCAAGCCGTCGAAAAGCCAGTAGACTATGACAAGTCGGTTGGTCTTTCTAGTGCGATGACAAGTGCATAGGTTAGTCTGTTTGCTGGCGCATTTGCATATGTAGCTGCATAGCTGTACACATGTGCATGTAAGTTTATTTAAGTTTTGCTGAGTGTTTGTTGTTGTTTTGTAAGTGCAAGGTGTGCACGTAAACATTACTCGCTTGCAACGGAGCGTTGAAGAAAGTAGAGTGACACGGAAAGTTGGTGAAAAAGAAGATTTTTATGCATAATTTTTATTGGCTAAATTTTTTATAATTACAGCGCTTTACCTTAAAATTTTTGATATGCTTAGCAAAAAATAATAAAAAGATTTCATAAAAATGCTTGATAATATTTTTTATATAAAGAATTTTATTGACATTTTGGTAAAGAAATTTGAATTAAGAATTTTATTAAAATTTTTTATGTGCGTAATGAAAATATTTCACATAAAGTTGAAGTTAAATAAATAATAAGTGTTAAATATAAAATTTATTATATTTGGAAACTTCAAACTTTTTTA
>NW_017535296.1:440050-468171 GCF_001853355.1 Bactrocera latifrons
ATTGTGTTTTTTTTTTTTTATAAGTAAAAAAGTTAATAAATATTTTTGGTTTTGTTTATCACTCAGCTCAGTTAGGTCCATATGTATTCATATTATTTAAACGGCTTTAAATATAATTTTTGGTTAAATTTCTTTCTATAAGATTTTTATAATTGTAATTGGAAGCAAAAAACACTTTCTGTTGTTGTTATAGTTCTCTTATTAAACTCTCAGTCAGCATTGTTTTTGTATATATCATTTACGTGTGTTGTGTAAGTTTTTTGTACATCTTTTTGAAATATGCAAAATATTTTTCATTAAAAAAAAATATATACATATAAATAGATACCTTTTAATACAAAACTGTTAATCAAATATTTTCGAAAATCTTAAGCCCTTAAACATTGCACTTTTTTGCGCTCACTGTACTTTCAAAACGAAAAAAACTTAGTTCCGCTACACACACCTTTCCCAATTCGTCTCTATATTACTCATAACTGTTGTTTAGTACACTATTTGATCATTACTCTTTTCCACAGCGCTAAAAACTATTTTCAAACACATGAGTTTATATTTATACATTATTTGATGCACTTATTGTGAAAAATTCTTTAAAATATTTATTTCAACAGCGTTTTTATTTATTTTTCGAAAATTGCCCATTTTACAACCGCACAATGCACCCATTTGCCGGCTACTTAAGGTATACAAAGAATCAACTTCACAGTCTCCAAAACACACAGTGTTCTGCAGCGCAGGGCTAACCCTAGCGGCAGCAACATAAAGAACAGAGCTACATTAACACATACATACAAACATGCGTATGCGCAGTGAGGCGCTCGTAAACACCGTTATTGTTTATAAAATACACCGTCGTCAAATTAAAAAACACGTCACATCAACTAACCACATTTTCGAGTATTTACTATTTTTGCACCGCGTTTGGATTTGCCGTCGTCGTTTCGTTAGCCGGCTGATTGTTGTTTGGTTTTTCGTTCTGTCTATCTATGTGTGCCGCCGTCGCTGGGACGTGCTGTTTACGTGGTCGTGTTTGCCGCGTCGTGTTTTCGTTTAGCTGATCTAACAAACGAACCAGCAAGAAAGAAGCGCGAAGTACCACTAAAGGCGAATATTGCAAAGCCATTCTGCAAAGCAATCGGCAGCAGCATGCGCGTATGCGCTCGCTGGCCATGCATACACATACACACACAACACAGCTATAAATATTTCCGATAGCTACCATTGTATGTGCAGGCATCGGGCTGGTTGGCAGGCAGCCCAATTCACGCACACAAGGCTAACAGCCGAATGTAGGTAATGTAAGGCTCAGCGCAGCGTTGTGGCTGTGCGCAGTCGCGGCAACAGCATCTCTTTGACGGCAGTAGCAGCATGCACAGTTGCAGCAGCAGCGCAGATGTTGTGATCTCAGACAGATGAATAGCGGATGAGCAGAATTTTGATGAAGTAACATTACAGCAGACACTCCAGTTGCTTGGAGATATAGTAACAGTGGCAGCTTTGCTGTTTACAAGATGTTAATGTTAGCAGCAGAGTATACCATAGAATATGTTCAGAAGTTGAAATATGTAAAAGCAAGAGCTGTAAATAGATCGAGCAGACTGCTAATGTAAATGTTTGTAATTGATTCATGTATTTTTATTGGAGTGCTATTATAAAATAATGTTAAATTCAATAACTTTCGTCACTAATAATCATATTATAAAATATGTAAAATAAAACAATATTCATATATTCTAATCAAATTTAAATTGATATTAAAATCTAATACGAAAATTCTAAAATTATAAATTAATAATGCTAAAAATTATCTTCAAGAATAGTAATCAAATTTTTTTTTTATGAACTATTATTTTGAGGTCATCAATTCTAATTAAGTTAAGTTTTTAGATTTAAAATTTTAAAAGATGATTGAAAGTTAATACTGTTCGTGACTTTTTTGCCGAACACAATACTCCAACGGAGCTTCAGCCTCCAAATTCTGCTCCTTGGTAGTTTTTTATTTTTCGAAATATAGACCATCACATTGAAACAATTTAATAGAGTCGTTAGAAGCACAATTTTGGCGCACCCTTAAGAGTTAAATTTTTGATTTATCTATTTGTGAATGGTTATGTTGGAGAATAAAAAAATAATATAAATTAAATTTTATGGAGGAATAAGTTACTATTTTACTAAAATTTATATATTATTTATACAGATCAGTGCACTCAGTCCAATGTTTTTGTTAAAAAAATAAATTTTATATACATACATATTTATATATATACATATTTTTAAACAAAATACATCTGAATTTATGTACAATATGTTTATATGTTTAACTCACATAATATTTGTAGCAAAATGCTAGATGTATAAATCTGAAATGCCAATTGCTTGTACAGAATGTTGTATTTAGCTTAACCTTTGCTATTGTACCTACTAACTGTTATAGAACTGAACTGTTAACGTTGCACTCTGAAATATTTCTATTTATTACATTGACTGCATATTCTATCAAAAGAAGAAAACCTTTAACATACTTTCTCTAGCTCTAGGGCTGTTAGCATTTATATACGAGTATACTTAACAGTATTTTAATCAGCAATTAGGTATGTCATTTAGGCTTGTTCTAATTTTAAATGACCAACCTCTTGACTGTTCAACATTACAACTGTTAATGCTCCCTGTTATAATTTTCAAGTACTGTGGCTGTATAAATCGCAAATGTTAAGCACGCCAACTGTTAACAGTTTGCATTTACTGTATTTAACATGTGGGCAATGTTACATCGCCTGCAACAGTTACATCGCCTAATTTCTAGTCGTTATTCAAACATATTATGTTAAATTATAACAGCGCTGTTGGTTTATTCGACTCATATGCCGAAATTGCTGCGCTCATGTTGTCATTGTTTAACATTTAACAGTATATAATAACAAGTTCGCTGCAAAAGTCTTCAGTAAAATGTTATCGTAGTTAAGCGAGCCAAAATTGTTTGAAATGAAAAGTAATTAATAGAAAAAAAAATTTAAGCAATTTCAATAAAACAATTACTGTGTTTATTTTATAAGATCATGCAGTAAATATTCCGTTTATATTTTATTTTCTTATTTTAATTTTTTACGACTTTTGGATGATACAAAGCAATTATTAATTAATTTGACGGCCTTCCGATAAGATTCTGAAAAGATTTTAAATTAATAATATATATTAAACATTTTTGGGTTCTGGAATTGGTTTTTTTTATATGATGAACGAAATATATCGCACACTAATTTTAAAAGAGTCTCAACTCCAAAAATTAGAAATATTCAGAAGGAGCAGTTTCTATAGAAATTACGGAAATTTTACAGTCAAACCGTCGTCTATAATATAGAAAAACATCTCTAAAGAGCAGATTATTGATTTTTTAGTTTAAAAATGAAATTAAGAAACATTTTTGAGTTTAGACATCGATTGTTATCACAATAATTTCATCAGAAGTGACACATTTCATCATCAAACTTATTTTTTTATTATGATTAAAAGACACAACTCGGCAGAACATAGCAAAAAAATTTACATGCTAGGCAGATAAGCGTATTATAAATACGCAAACAATCGATTTTAAAAATTATAAATATATAATATTTTGATTTTCTGATATTTTAATATTTTTCATGTAGTCATTATAGTTATCTTTTCATCAACCTGTCTTCGCGATGTAAACCACACCAAATTTAGCCTTAAAAGAAAAATATATTACCTAAACTAGGTAAATAAAAATATTTAGTTTTGACTCATTGCAAAAGCATTTTTAGCTCGTAGAAGTTTTGCTTTTATACATGTCTATTAGTTTTATACATCTACATATTATTTTTGCTCTTCCATTTCCACAAATGCTACTCTTCTAATGAGGTATTAAAATAGAAATTAATATTTATTGCTACTATTGTCAGCAGAAATATTTTTCACATATACAAAAAAATATATAGTTATATTTAAGTATACTACATACTGATATACACAGACATAAAGTATTTATATTCATCGCCATTATGAATATGTAAAATTTTACAGCCGCTTTGCTATAAATTTTTGAAGGTTCATGCCACATTTTTATGCTTATGAAGGCAATATGTGCAACATAAATTTCTGATATGAATAATAACTGTTTTTGCGCTTAAACAATAATTTTAACCTGTCTATAAAAGTGAATGTGTGCAATTGAGCATGCAAAGTGTCCACGCTTGACGTCTGATAGTAAACATAAACTATCAGGGAGATGCAGTTTGTATGAAAATAATTTTTTTGCTTGACACTGGCGATGATTGGCGGAAATATTTTAACAAACAGTGCTATTTGTCGACAGTTTTACCGCCTGAAATAAAATATTACCTTATTAATATTTATGTGTGTAATAAAAATTTTTAGCAGTGAAGTAAACTTGAAATTTATTTATGAAATCGTTTATTTTAAAGCTTGCAAAATAGTTTTGTAAATATTTTTGCCATAAATCCAGTTTAGATTGAATGGAAATTTTAGCAGAATGCAATAAAAATATGCAAGTAAGGAAAAGTAAACCAAATTGTTAAAATTTTTGCTTAAAGTGCGCCAGTAGAATTGCTTAACATGAGTTAAACTTGCGACAGCGCAATAGGAGCAGTCAAACTATTAACTGGCTGTTAGCAGTTGCTGTAAACGCTGCGGCGCCATAGCTTCTCTAACAGCAGTATTCACTGCCAGTCTGTAAGCAACGCTGCAGCAGACGTCAGCGTTCACGCAGCTGCGTCTTAGCGTTGCCGTTTGCGCTCTCTTCGACACTCTCGCTGCCATGAGCGCGCTCATAACTTGTTTTTATTGCTTTATGTGCGTTTTTAATTCTCAACCAAAATGTAACTGCTTTTGAGAGAGTGAGTAGCAGTTAAAGCAACAACAAAATATATGTTCTCCACAAAAACAACAACTATTTGTAAGCGACATCGTTCTGCGATCAGTGTAACGACGATCGCCAACGACAGCGATACACTGTAGCATTTGATTGGCTCGATTAACACAATCAGAGCACCGTTATTACAAGCGTAGCGAAGACGGCTAAAACAACAACAGCACTAGTGAGTAAAAAATAAAAAAAAAAGTATACATATTATGAGCGTAACGACATCGTCAGTTGTTGGTGGAGAGGAGGAGCAGCAAATGAGTCGGTTGACGACGACGACGCTGATGTGCGCTATTTGTCGCTGTTTTTGTCACACACTTACATTGTGCCCGTCAATGAGCGTATAACTGACTGCCAGCACAAAAAAAAAAAAAACTGCCAGCATAAAAAGCGGGAAGCAGTACATAGCTCAAAATAATAGTAGAAGATTAGTGCAACGCTCTAGGCAAAAGCGGGATAGTATAATTTGCTAAGCGCGCTTAGTTGTTGTACATTGCGGTGTTGGTGCACAAAGTTGTAATTTTAATTACTAATTAATGTTGTACACGTTGTTGTGATAGTTTTTTGCTAGAGTTTTTTTTTAATTTTTTCAGCGTGCTTAAACCATTAGTTACTCAAAATAAAAGTTTTTCTCAGCTGCTGTTACTCGCCTCTTGCGAAGTTTAGACACTTGCGAACGAATTGCTTAATACCAGCTTATCAAAAAGCCGTCGGCTTTTTTAAAATATGGCCAAAAGTCAGAATATATATATATGTACTATATCAACAGCGATAAATAACACCTCTCGAGCATGAAAATTTTTTTTCTGGGATTAAAATTACAACGAGAAACATATGTGTATAGAAAAAATCCACACATCCATGCACTTAAACAACACTGTTGGCGCTGTTAAGCTGTCGATCAGTTTGCCACTCAGCTGCTCTGCCCGCCACACCATTTTCCCTCATGCAACCCTGCACTACACAAATCCCTATATCGATCGCTGGCTGTCTTCCTATTTAACACAGACACGTCAACATACATGCATTTACTGAAGAGTAAGTGAGCACGCCTGCCTTTATAGAAAGCGTCACTGTGCTCTTAGCGTCACACTCTCCCTCTCTCTCTTACACACTCTACACTGCATAGATACTGTGCACTTACAGTTACTTTGTTGGCTGTGTTGTTGCTTTGGTTATTCGCTCTGTCCACTGACGCTGACAGTTTATTGCCATCTCAGGTGATCTTATTTACTTTGGCGCACATACTGACATGCATACAAACAAACCATCGTGTGCATGTGTATGCTCACATTCGTGTTCTCATTTCATTGACCAATCCAGAGCAGTAACTCACTAACGCATACACACACATGCGCGTTCAGACTGTTATATATAAAGTGTTTGCTTACATTGCCATTTGCTGCTGTTCATATTTTATTGTTGCTGTTGTTGTATTTTATATTGCGCTGCAAAAACATTGTTGTACTTTGAGTAGTTGTATTCGTGATGGCTTGTTGCAATTAGATGGCTGGAGGCGGGGTTTCCTAATGCAGTTATATAAAGCAGCAAATGTAACTGTTTCTATATGCAGATGTGTGTGTTATTTTTACTTATGTACATATATATAAAAATATACTTATGTGGTAACACATGCTTGCATGTCATAGCGTTGCGAGTTATTACTCAAATGTGAAGCATTGCTCAGGGCCCGACTATTGATGTCGGTAATTAGCGTGTTCGATGCGAATCCGATTTGATACGTCAATTATATAATTTTGCAGTTTGCTTCTAACAAATATGTTTTATTTATGGCTAATTGTTGCTTTTCGAAGATTTTTGCTTGTTTTGAACTTAATAAACACCATGAGTCGTTAAATGGAGGTGTGATTTATAACAGAGTGTAGACGTCTGCGAATATTCAGGATAAGATTAGGAATAAGATTAGGAATAAGAAATTTTATATTACTACAGATACATATGTAGATTGCAAAGAAAAATCTTAACGGAAAGGTATGTAAATTTTTATCAATATTCTAGTACGAGTATATCCATATTCAACAACTATCATACTATTTCGAAATTAGTTGTTGATTTAACTTGTATCTCATGTCTCTGGTCAATCAACCAAAGTAGCCGAAATCAAAATCATTTCACTTGGCATTTATGAGTATTGTGTTAGGTGCTTCGTTCGTAAAGAAGGAATAATATCCAGCTTTATACGTTTTAAGTAGCAAAAGAAGCATTCCCACAATCAAACGTAATATAGTCTACGTCTTCCGGAATAAATCTAAGCTAGGCTGCTCAAAGTGTTCCATATTTTTAAACAACTTATTTAATGGTCGAATATATTTTTAGTATTCCTTAAACTATTAGCTCATCAATAAATATATGTAATATTCTGATTTTATCACAATTCCGCTTTAAGTTGAGTTTAGGCAACATATTGATCCAGCATCAGTTACTAGTGGTTTACAAAATTTTAAGCGTTTTTACCGTTTATAGTGTTGAAGAAAAACAAATTCTATAACAATTTCTTAAAATCATTTAATTATTTTAACATGTTGGCTGACAATTTATGACCGGTGATGCACTCCAAGCCAAATCTTAATTTGTATTTTTTTGCGCGGCACTTGAGAGTCGATTTTTGTCGTGGTCGTCGGTAAAACACTGGCAGCTGACGTGTTAAATTGCTTGAAAAGTTAAATTAAGACATTTTAATATGAACCAAAATATACTATTACAACCAGTACGGTGTTTGGGTTAGGAAAAATTAGTACAAACCGTATTTTCTCTCTGGTATAAGCAAGTTCTGTTTGTAATGAGTACTTGAGTAATGTCAAAGATAGTTAGAATATTGAATACTGGATCGATGGCGATAGGGTAAAAGTTTGACCTTGCTATTAAACCAAACTGTGCTATTGTAATTTGAAAAATATTCAAATCGCAAATGTTTTTTTATTTTATTTTATTAATTTTTTTTTTTTAAATAAATACGACACATACGACAAAGTGCCATGAATTAATTTTCTTCATTAAAAGACAGGAAATTTTTAAAGACTAATTATTATTTTATTGTACAATCGAATTCCACATATCGGAATCACGGGCTTCTATGGAAAACTTTTTTTTAGAAAACAGCTTCACCAAATTTGGCATGTTTGTTTTGGATTACTAAATCATATAGCTGCGATATAAACTGAATGTTCGGAATCATGTTCTTATATGGAAGAAGTTTTGATTTGAGAAAATATCTTATGATCCTGCCATGCAAACTGACAGATCAGAGACAAGTTTTTGTAGCAAATCTTCTGTATCTCTGAGGGATATTATGGATTCGGTATAACCGAAGTTAAGATTTTACTTGTTTTAAAGAAAAAAACTTTCTTGGAATCTAGAATTGATTATTATGAGAGCAAGACATACAGTGTATTGAGTACAGGTATGTACAGGATTCTGAGAGTAAATTCGTTGTAAAGAAAATGTCGTTTAACGCACTTGGTGAAGAGAAGAGCTTTTTTAAAAGTTTAAAAACATTACATCTAAAAGTAAACAGTATATAAAAGTACAGAATTTTTTAAAAATTTTTGTTCTAAGACGACTTAATGATTATTAATAAGGGAGTAGTTATAAGTAATTTTCTTATGTCTTATCTTTACAAAGCAAACAAATTTTGATAGATGGCGCTGTGGCGCTGTTTTTGAACTTTGATTTGAAGAATTTATTTCTTTCTCATATCTTCTGTAGCATTCATACTTCAATATACTATGTAAGTTTGTGTTCCGTATAAATAAATGATATGAACTGAAATTTATAAAAAACAAAAATTCATATTGGAAAGTGTAGTATATTTTCGCAAAAATGTCAGATATGTTTACTACCAGTTCAACACCAGCGAAATTTTTTATTCTTCTTAATTATGATTCTTGTATAAAAGACTGTAAATATTTTATACGACATAATGACTGACATTGTTCCAGTTTACTATTTTGTTACTATAATAGTTTGTTCGCTTTAACCGTTGATATTATAATTATATAAGGTTCATCAGGAAATTGTGAAATATTAAGGCTTTTGCTCATTTCTACTTGATAGAAAGTACTTGAAAGAATTAATAAATTTACAATTGCTTCAGCTTATATTTTTCGCTGTATTTGGCATAACATTTTGGGTGTTGTTTCAAGCGTTTCAGAAGCTTTCGAGACACTTTTAAATACGTAGGTGGTTAGAATATACTGTCTGTGGCTATAATGATGCCTGTCATAGCCTCTAAAATAATTCATCTATTAAAAAAACATGCGTAGCTTCTGGGAAGTAGCCTGGAAATGTGTTTAATAGGTACTGAAAGAGTAGTATCTGCAAAACCATTAACAGGCAAATATGATTGCAAATAGATATCTTTAATTATTTCCATATACTAGGCTGTCAAAAAAGTCTTGCGGTATTTTCGCTAGTTGGCGCTGAGAGCGCATACCTTTTTGGAAAGCTCATTTCACGCGCTAACACGTGTTTGATTTATTGTCATTTCTTTTAAGTCGTTCGTGAGTTATAGATAGCGTCGCAAACATGGAGCAAAATAAAGAGAAAATACGGCATATTTTACAGTACTACTACGATAAAGGCAAAAATGCATCTCAAGCCGCCAATAAAATTTGTGCAGTTTATGGACCCGAAACATTTTCCATTTGCACCGCACAACGATGGTTTCAACGTTTACGTTCTGGTGGTTGAGAAGATGCGCCACGCTCCGGAAGGCCTGTCGTCGAAAGTTGCGATAAAATCGCTGAATTGGTCGAAAGAGATCGGCATAGTAGCAGCCGTAGCATCGGTCAAGAGCTGGGCATGAGTCATCAAACCGTTATAAAAGTAAAAAAAAAAAAAAAAATCCCGCAAGACTTTTTTGACAACCTATTATTGAAATTATTTTAGACATTCGATATGTAAAATATGTTTGTCAAATATTTTAAAAACACACAATACCAAGGTGGCTAAGTTTAGTAATAACAAGAAAAAATGATAACTTCGGTTGTACTGAAGCTGTAATATGCTTCATATGTAGGTGTAATTTTTTACATAAAAGGAATTTTCTTTATTCCGAATTTGAGCGCTCAGTTTGGATAGCAGCTTTAAACTATTGTTATCCATGATTCCGATTGTCCGATTTAAACTATTGTTGTCCGTAAACAATATGTTCGCAAAATGTAGCAGTTCATGGATAATAACACGACTCTACAAAAAAAATTTCGTTATTTATCCAAAAGTTTATTTTATGATTTTCTGGCTAATTATGAACAAAAACGATAAGGAAATACTTTTTTTTTCATATAAAGTTTACTTTTGTAAAAGTTATAGTAATAATACTACATAATAATTATATATAATTATACTTTCGTTAAAGCGGTTTCCTAAATAAAAAATTTCATGTCATATATTTTTTTTCGTCTAATTACGACCTAAAACATGGAAATTTACAGCTTTGAAGTTATAATCAAATTTTTTGTTGACCCGTGTAATCTATGCTCAATGCCATGAATTTATCATTACAAATAACAAAAAGAGTTTGATCGGTCAGTTGTATGTCAGATATGTTCTATAGTTGTCCAATCTTAACAACTGTTTTCCCGAGATTCTAGTTTTTGTCAAATATCCTGAAGATATCTCACCAAAAGATAGAGTTTT
Organism: Bactrocera latifrons; assembly: GCF_001853355.1. NCBI lineage: Eukaryota > Metazoa > Arthropoda > Insecta > Diptera > Tephritidae > Bactrocera > Bactrocera latifrons. The sequence continues at coordinate 450,609 of NW_017535296.1, forward strand.
GCGTACAAGCAGGCATCTAGCAACTATATCTTATAGTCGTCCAATATCGGCGATTTTAATAAATTGGCAGCTAGTTCATGAGAAAAGAATGAGCGCAAAATTTCAGACCGATATTTCAAAAACTGAGAGACTAGTTGGCGTATATACAGACAGACAGATGGAAAAGTCTGCATCTACCCAGCCCATCAGGAGAAGAGAAAAATATTTTTTTTTTTTCACTTACATATGTAGATACATATGAACACATATCGATCAAGAATTCTTACTGCGTAACGAAGTGGCTTTGCGCATGCGCTCTCGCCAGCCGCTATCAAACGACTTGCCTCTTTCGACATTCCCTACACAGGAAAAAAAATGTACAAGAACAATAATAATACAGTTACACTGTTGTGTGGTTAAATGCGATTAACAGTAAATTAGCTATGCTTTAGAGACACCGCGGCACAAACGAGCGAGGCAACAGTGACAATTACAAAAATACGCAACAACAACAATATAACCCTACAACAACCACACTCGTTCATAGTTAACATATAAGGTAACCCTTTCAACAAATAATAAGTGTATGGCATTTATGAAAGGGTGTCACGACAACCACACCAATACAGTCATTTAAATATGTGTGCATACCCTAAGTGCAAACAGTAGGACATTTATGGGTGTATCCTTGAAAACATACACAGAGCAAACAAAACGTAACGCACATAAAAGTCTACCACAACACAAATTGGATTAACTTTTGTCGAATTTATGTGAAGTCAGAGCACAAAAGTCAATGTCACAATAATAACGGTGCGGTTGGAAAAAAAGACAGTTCGAGTTTCTTTGAATTATTTAAAAGAAATATGTTGGTATAGTGGGTATGGCAGTTTGGGCAGAGGTTTGAATTGTAAGTGAGGGAAAGAATGGGCGTCAAATGCGACATTGATATCGTAGTTACGCCCTGTTAAATTGGATTTTAAGAATTCTTAAAGAATTTTTAGTAATTTCCAATAAAAGTCAATATGCTCAATGAACAAAAATATGTTTGTAAGCATACGGTATAATCGAAACAATTGGTAGACAGAATTCGGAGTAGAGAAAAAAATTTTAAAAATATATATACATATATTGTAGTTATAAATAGAATTCGGTATATATATAAATGTATACATACATATTTGGGAAATTATGTATGCTCTTAGCAAAGTAATGCTTTCTTTTCAAAAACAAAAAAAAGAACACAAGAAATACGGTTTATTTCGTTTGCGCCGAACTTGAAATAAACTTTACAAATACAGAAGGATTCCTTACAAAGAATCCAATTTGAACAAAGTCCTCGCATATTGCACATATAGTGGTCTTTTACAATAACAATAACCTCGTTCCAAATTTGCTTAATGCAAAGCGCGTCTTACACAATCTCTATATATTTCCAAGGCAATTTTATTAACCTTACTTATATTTCCTTTATAAAGAAAATTTAATTGACAGCATAAACGAAGTAAACTAGTTTAGAGTTTCCTTCATGATGTTACTTTACTCCGTTAGTTTATGTCTCATAAATAATAGATTACATTTATTCATTCGAAACAGTTCAAGAGTTCTTGCCTCTTAACACTTATTTCGAACATCTCGCCGGCAGAATTATCAAACAATGTTTCTCGAATTATAATTCATCTCCGATCTTTACTTTTCAAAGAAAAAAACATAGAAATCTCAAATTTAATGGTGAATGTTTATTATCATTCGAAAGAACATTCTTGGCATTTATGTTTTGAAGTCTTTAATAATTACTTGTGAATGAAAAGCGTGATGTTTTGCTTCAAGTTCTGAATCGAAGCAAAATTGTCCGCATAGACTTAACTTATGCCTACACGAAGAAGTTTAACGGTGTGCTATCACACGAACTTTGGTGGCCAATCGACACACCCAAAATGTGAAATTATTTGCTCACCGAAGTGTTCTCACAATAAATCCATTGACTGATAAGTTGTGTGGAAAGTGGTGCCTTCTTGTTGAAACCAAATGTCGCCGAGATTAAGAGCTTCAATTTTAGACATCAGATAGTCGCTATTGATGGTTAAGTTCTCACCGGCTCAATTTTTGAAGAAATATGAACTGATGTTTCTACAAACCACACCAAACCGTTATTTTTTCTGGATGAAATGGCAGCTGTTGAATCTTTCCATGTTGCTTTTCTCTCTCTTTCTCAAACGCGGAAATTTTGCTTATATAGCCATTAAGCCAGAAATGGACTTCATCGCTGAACAAAACGTGCCTCGAAAAGAGGTGAAATTACTTTTTAGTGTATAAATGCGGAATAAGAGTGACCTGTGTAATGAATGAGTTTAAAAAATAGTTGCAACAGGTGCCGTAAGTCTCTCGATTGCGGTAAAAACAGCAAGTCCCAAAAATTTCGGAGCTTTATAAACTTTTCTCAGACAAATGAATCGTTGAATTTCTTGTACTTCAATACATTGTGCGATACTCAAGTACTGTGAGCTTTACACGAAACTAAAAATGCTCAAACCTCAATAAGGAGTGAAATTAAACACTTTCGGCTTGCTTGGGCATTAAAACTTTATTCAGAATTATTGTCAAATCGAGTTGCGCTTATATTCTTGTATACAGGATATTTTTTACGAAAAGTCATTAGGTTCCGTAATGTATGTAACACTTATTCAGAGAAATAGCATGGTAACTCAGAGAGTGAGATTACTTATTTCATAAGCTTCAAAATTGAAATTTTGTTAGAAACTTTCGAGGTACTTTCTGAAAGAAACAAATGCTATGTATAAAATATCTATATATATACTAATCAGCATATTATCTTCTTCATATATTTTAGAAAAATATTTAGGGTTAAAAGTGTTGGTTATTGTTCGGAGATAAAACTGAACCCATTCTAACCACAAGAGTCGACTGTTTTGGGTACGAAAGCAGCTAAGGTTGGTGACGTTACTTTAGTGTTGCCCTTAGCAAATACTCTCATTTAGTATGCTTTGTGTAAGCGAAATTAAACACTTCAGCAGATTTTCAAAATTATTGTTGAAATTTTTGTTGAAAATTACTATGCGTGAGAACCGTCGTCGTTTTTTGAATATCAGCGTCAATACTCAACGAAACATAAGTCAAAATCTTGATCTTAAAATCTTAAAATCTTTTTTCGAATTAAGGGGGATAATAAAAGAATAGTTCTTAGGCCAAATGAGAGCATACGACAACTTTACCTTCCTTACCTCTACCATTTGAATTATTTTGTCGATTTTATAAATTGCTAAGATCATTAAGCACAACTTTTCATAATTTTAGAAATATGCTAGAACAAAAAAATATTGGTTTTGATATCACTGATAAGCTGAAATGTCCTATATTTAATTGTTACATTATATGTTTACTTATACTTGTAGGTAATAAGGTACTCACAGAAGTGATTGCGTTCGTTCTTGAAATATAAGATATTAGTGTGTGCGCATTTTAAGGCCTGGGGTCCTCTTATATTTGCCCAAATGACAGTAAATAATATAATAAGTTATCTGCAAACAATGTTTGTTGAAACACTACAATCTAACCTTAAAATTTTTTATGCCTGCAAAATGACCGGCTTTTTCAGATTTAAAGAAAATCGTTGGCAAAACTAATTTTTCTTAATTTGAAGCGTATTCAAGCATTTCCAGCTTGCTGCCAAAAGGCAGCGCTAAACGTGGACACATGTCCATGAAACCGTTTTCTTATTGTCACCAAGCACCTCAGGAGAACTCATAGCACACTACTGTCTTGCAACTGCCAAAACTAAACGGCCAGATTGATTGATTGATTGATGAATGTCTGCAGTGATTGCATTGCTATTGACATTGCTTGTGGCACAATTTTCCATTTAAAGTGGAAATTTGCAAGTCACACCCCAAGCGGCAGCAATGAAACAAGCAGCAGAAGTAGTTGCAAACAAAAACGAGTATCAACAGGAATTGTTCAAAGAAGAAAAGAAAAGCAAAGCAAACAATACAACGCAAGAGTTGAGGCAAAAGCAAAGCGGCACAAATCAACAAAAGTCACATACATTAGAAGGCATTAAAGTGGAACCCGCAAGAATGGAAATTCATGCTGCACTCAAAAGACGCAGGGATGTTGCAAGAACACACACTTATCAGTATGCCACCACACTCGTGCTGCGTCCAATGATTGTGAAATGAAAAATCCATAACTGCTGTGTGGCATCTGTTGACCACAACGCACTGCAGCGGAGTGTGATAATATTCGACAGACTTACTGATTGCCAGCAGCGCTTGCCAATAAACACAATCAGCTAAACAATTGGCAGGGATAATCTGTTGCACAGTGGACAATGCACGCCGACAAACGAAGGCTCGTACCGTTAGAGAATATCGAACGAAGGCGGGCGGCAATTGAAAGGCGTTTGCATGAATTGCTAGAATTATTAGCATGTGGCAATGACAAGCAGTGCGACATAAATGCCACAAAGACAACGACAATAACGAAGCAGTCATATGCAAAGGCTCAAATATGTGGCAAGCAAGTAGTACATGTAAATGTGTGTGTGTGTGATTGCTTGTGGAAGGATAAAGTAGCACGATGACCAGCCAAAAAAGGGTAGACAAAGCAGGAAGCTATTTCAAATTAAAGCGTAAAAGTGAATGAGAACAAATAGCATATTGAGAGCGGCAAACAAACATACGCACATATTACATATAGTATATAAACCAGCAGGCTTTGCTAGTCTTATGGAAAACGTTAGAAATGCCCTTTTTCACGCTTGCTGTGGTAGCGATGGCAAATGTGGCAGGCAGACAAACCGCAACGCCTAACCGCAACAGCAACGCCACTGACCGCAGTTCCACTTAGCAAATTTCTGTTGCTTTTCTCCACTCCTTTTTGCTCGTCTAGTATATGAAGTGTTGTTGTGTTTGTAGTTTGACTGCATGGCAAATATCAGCGCTTATCTCTGACGAGCGTTTCGCAAAACGATAGCAGAGAAGGCGTGAGCATAGAAGTGGGCGTACTGTAGCATGACGTTTTAATGGGGTTAACTGATACACATATACAGATATACACAATATTTTTGGCATCTGGCAAGAAAAGTTTAGAATAAAACTCTAGGTTTTATCTTCAAGAATGGTAAAGTAAGTTGCTTCGAAAAAGAATTCATATTTTTGCCTAAAATTGAAAATTGTATTCTTAGTAACAAAGATATAATTTAGATAAGTTATAGAACGTTTTTTGAGATCACTATTATATTTTGCGGGTAACTTCTTTGTGTCACTTCCATAGACAACTTTGACCCTATTTGTGCAAAATTGCAGGTCGATTTTCAAAACTCCTCTTGGGGAGAATTCTTCATCAACACAATCATTCGACATAGACAAGAGCAAGTAGTAATCTTTTGGTGTCAGGTTCGAACTTTGAGGTCGATGCAGAAAATACTCTAAGTTAGCTTTCGGAGCCTCTGGAGAACCATTACCGATGTGTGTGGTAAATAAGGCTGGTCACTTACTTTATAACCGTTGAGAAATTTTTATTGTCACACATGTTCCAGAAAGCGAAATTGAGGTGAATGCGTTTTTACAAACCAAATTATTACGATTAAAGCTTTCTGCAAACCGAATGCTTTCGTTTAATTCGAAGTTTTTTTATTCGCAACGAAACAGCTGTTTGAGGCAAATGACATATCGAATGAAGAACTTGTCTCAAAATTTTTATTCCTAACCAAATTTGGTCTACGGAATCGATGCGAATGGTGGAAAAGACTTACGATGATTCAACTTTGTCAAAAACACAAGCCTGTTATAAAGCTTTCGAAGTCGGCCGAGCGCTCGTAGAAGCCATGCCTTGTTCTGAACGAGCTTCGACCTCTTGAACTGACGAAAATATTAAAAAAGTGAAGTATACGGTGTTTGAAAATTATTAGAGAGATGGCAAGAGATATCCAATGAGTTTTGCTGGATATTTTGGGTATGAAACGCTTTCTTACTCGACTCGTCCCGATAAAAATGAAAAGAGAGTACCGTAAACAAATCTCTTTGGATATGCTTTGTGAGAATTCGATTCCCATATTTATTGGTCGCATTATAACCGCCGATGAGACGTGGCTTTTTGAGTTTGAAATGCAAACAAGTCAAATGTAATCGGAATGGAAAATTAGCCGAAATTCTTCTTTCGATATTTATGGTCTGGTGCTTCCTGAATTTGTTCCGAAGAAACAGAAAGTCAATAAGGAGTTCCATTTGGGGGATTGAGTAGTTTGTTAGAGAACATCCGTTGAAAGCAGCCGGAATTGTGGAAGAATAATTCATGAATTTCTCACGAGAATGATGCACTGCCGAATCGAGCCACGATTGTGACCGAATTAAAAGGCAACAAGTAAGGACGGGCTAAGTTCAGGTGTCACCGAATATTTTATACTCTCGCATGACAAGTTTCATCAAGATATCTCAATTTTTACTCAAGGTACAGCTTGCACGGACGGATAGACAAATATCCGGATTTCAACTCTACTCGTCACCATGATCAGTTTGGTATATGTAACCATATTTATATCTGACGATATATACCATTATTAGCAACTTTATTGCAAGAGTATAAAAATGATGGCCCTCTAAATAAAATGAAAATATCTGAGAGATTTACCGATATTTTCGGTGAAAAATTAGGTTAGGTTAGGCACTGAGTTCTTCGTGGTCGATATCAGGGACCTTGAAAAGTTATAGTCCGATCACGACAATTTTWCCACAAGGGATACTTCAGCTCAAATACCGTATTTGTGTAAAGTGTTATTCCGCTATCATCATCGGTTCCTAATGTATATATTTTACAGAGAAGGTATCAGATGGAATTCAAAATAGCGTTATATTGGAAGAAGGCGTGGTTGTGAACCGATTTCACCCATATTTCGTACATGTCATCAGGGTGTTAAGAAAATATTTTATACCAAAATTCATTGAATTCGGTAGAGTAGTTCCTGAGGTATGGTTTTCGGTCCATAAGTGGGCGACGCCACGCCCATTTTCAATTTAAAAAAAAAAACCTGGATGCAGCTTCATTCTGACATTTCTTTCGTAAAATTTAGTGTTTCTGACATTTTATGTTAGTCGGTTAACGCACTTTTAGTGATTTTCAACATAACCTTTGTATGGGAGGTAGGCGTGGTTATTGCCCGACTTCTTCCACTTTTCCAAAAAAATTACATCAAAATATACCCCTCTCTAATGCGATGCTTTGTGCCAAATTTCACTTTAATATCTTTATTTATGCCTTAGTTATGACACTTTATAGGTTTTCGGTATCCGCCATTTCGTGGGCGTGGCAGTGGGAGATTTTGCCCATCTTCGAACTTAACCTTCTTATGGAGCCAAGAAATACGTGTACCAAGTTTCATCATGATATCTCAATTTTTACTCAAGCTTGCACGGACGGACGGACAGACGGACAGACGGACGGACGGACAGACAGACATCCGGATTTCAACTCTACTCGTCACCCTGATCACTTTGGTATATGTAACCCTATATCTGATTCTTTTAGCTTTAGGACTTACAAACAACCGTTATGTGAACCAAACTATAATACTCTCTTTAGCAACTTTGTTGCGAGAGTATAAAAAAGCTATGAAAAGTGAACAGGAAAAATCGTTGGCATAAGTGTACATACTACATACATGTGAGGAGATTACTTTGAAGTCGACAAAATAAATATTTATGAATAATTAAATATTTTGTTACATTTTATTTACAATTTCCAAATACTTTGTAACAATGTTTTCTTAAAAGTCGATTTATTATGAGGACTTTTTTTTTTAAATCCATGTGAAGTTGCTGTTGCACTGTTTTAATAATTTTGTTGTCGGTTTTTACTTTGTAAAATAGTAAAAATTATCTACAGCTATGAAGCCAGAGATATTGCTGAGTTGTTTCTACCCTGTGTAACGGAGTTTCAGTGCTACGTTTTGCTGTTTTCCCATTATTCCAAATTCATCATGCTGGTACACTCTTGGTCCTGTTTACTGCCTTCTTCACAAATGTGAAATTTTATAAACGCCGTTGAAGGAGACTTTCCCCGAGACCATCACAGCAGTTGGATGGTGACATTTAGAATAATACGAGTATTTATGGCGCTGGTGGAAGTGCTTGCACAGAATTTCATTTTGCTTTTTAAAAACTTCTTCAGCCATGAGTATTTTTTCATTTGTGGAAATAATACTTTCTTGGCCATTTTCCGTGTTCTACTGAAAAAAGCGCTTACATATGTTAAACCTGTATCTCAGCGCGTTGTAAGAAGATTACTGGTTGACCGACAGTGGGCTTTCATGTAAGGGTAATCTCGAATAGATCTTGACATTGATCAGGTCAATTTGTTCTGTTTCCTGAGCCTAATATTCTTTCTCTTGTGAATGCATTCACTGTAAAGGCTGCTTAAGTTTCAATTCTGTAATGTCGACCATTTGTCTTTTGGTGTTTTGGAAATATGATCAAAAGTGTTGGAACTCACAATTGTCACATATAAAATATAAAATTTATTATTGAAACATGATACAATGTACAAAATTGTTTATTGTAATATTTGCTTGCCTTAAATACTTGGCATTGCAATTCATTTAAAATGATAAAAAAATAGGTTATGTGCATTGTTTTCACTTTAAATACGAAGAAATGTGAACCACACAGCCTTAGTACATACCTACGTTTCACAATATCTGTGGCATATACACGCACATATACAAATGTGATAAAGCCACTGAAATCATTGTGCTTTTTGTTTGTGTTTTCGCGAAATGAAATCAGTTTACGCTGGCCAAGCCTAAATCAATGAAAATAATGATGAAACTGAAAGGAGAAAATGGCATAAAAATCCATAGGAGCAGTCGCAGCAACAACAACAAACAAACTGACGTATTGTGATTTTTTGCAAATTTATTACTTACACCGCTAAATGATGTTAAATTGTGACAAAAGCAACAACAAACACAGTAAGCAGCAACAACAGCAGCGACATTCATAAAAGCTTGTGAACATCAGTCAAGTCGCTAATGTGAGTCTCGCAGGCTTTCAGCCTTCCAAATGTACGCTCTGCCAGCCATGTCATGCAGCCAGTCACTCACTCACTCAATTGTTGATATGTTTGTCGCCTGCGGGCGAATGACGTTCGTTGCTTAAGTCTTTTGTTTCACTGACACGTTTCCAACATTTTAACGAGTAACTGCTCTGATTGTTACTGCCTGCTCGCTGCCTGGCTTACATGTTGCGCGCACCGCTTTTTGCGTGCTTGCTTGCGCAGCTCAACATGTACAGAGAGATACGCGTGTGTGATTATATTGATGTTTATTGTAAGTAAATTAAGTAGCGAAAAATTGACACGTCGCGTACGCACTGCTTGTTTCAGACGCGTCGCTGCGTGCCACACGTACATAGCGGATCGGCAACAGCAGCAGCAACAGCAAAAACAACAACAGCAGCTATTATAATAGTGGCAACAACAGCAGCCAACAATAGCTCCATTTGTTAACCAGTGTAAATAGAAGAAATAAGCAAATTTTACCCTTTTTGTTGTTGTTGTTGTTATTATTGACGCATGGGTGTGGCGCAAAATTACAATAATATAAGCATATAATATTAATGGTATAAATTACAAGAGTAATACCCATCGAATATGAAAATGAGGTGAGGTTTTGTTGTTGAGCTAGCCACTGTTCACAGTTCATTGTATTCGAAGTGCAACAACAAAGGATGGGGATTGAAATCAAAACGATCTCTTACGATCTCAAAAATAATGGAAAAGGCAGCACTCCAGTATTTAGCAAACATTTGGTTTTTTCGAAACTATAAACGCTTGAAGCGAAGCTTAATTAAGGCTTGCGGCTTCCTAGTGACACTCCGTTTCTACTACAATCAAGTGTAAGGTATTGGATGGAATTTTTTCTTTTATTAGCAAAAAGCTGTCAACTCCACAGTATTACACAAAATTATTTTCGAAATAAGACCCTTCATAGTTGCATTTCTTTTAGTAAATATGTGTTCAGTTTGTATGGCAGCTATATGATATAGTAAGCCGATCTGAACAATTTCTTCGGAGATTACATTATTGCCTTAGAAAATAAGCTGTGCCAACTTTTTTGAAGATACATTGTCAAATGTGAAAGCTTTTCATACAAGAACTTGATTCCGATCGTTCAGTTTGTATGGCAGCTATATGTTATAGTAAGCCGATCTGAACAATTTCTTTGGAGATTACAGTGCTGCCTTAGAAAATAAGGAATACCGAATTTCGTGAATATATCTTGTCAAATGCAAAAGTTTCCATACCAAAACTTCTTTCCGATCGTTCAGTTTGTATGGCAGCTATATGCTATAGTAAGCCGCTCTGAACAATTTCTTCGGAGATTACATTATTGCCTTAGAAAATAAGCTGTGCCAACTTTTTTGAAGATACATTGTCAAATGCAAAAGTTTTCCATACAAGAACTTTTTCCGATCGTTCAGTTTATATGGAAGCTATATGGTATAGTAAGTCGATCTGAACAATTTCTGCAAAGATTACAGTGCTGCCTTAGAAAATAATGAATACCGAATTTCGTGAGTATATCTTGTCAAATGCAAAAGTTTTCCATACCAAAACTTTTTCCGATCGTTCAGTTTGTATGGCAGCTATAGGCTATAGTAGTCCGATCTAAACAATTTCTTCGGATATTACATTGTTGCCTTAGAAAATAATCTATACCAAATTTTGTGAATATATCTTGTTAAATGCAAAAGTTTTCTATACAAGAACTTTTTCCGATCGTTCAGTTTGTATGGCAGCTATATGTTATAGTGGTGCGATATCGGCAGTTCCGACAAATGAGCAGCTTCTTGAAGAGAAAATGGCGTTTGCAAAATTTCAAAACCATATCTTAAAAACTGAGGGATTAGTTCGTATGTATACAGACAGACGGACATGGCTAAATCGATTCAGCTCAACATACTTATCATTATATTATATAATATATATTATAGTATATAAATATATACTTTATATGGTCTCCGACACTGCCTTCTGTGTAGATGTTACAAACGTCGCTACAAACTTAATATACTCTGATCAGGGTATAATTAAATGTTTTGTTCCATTACTACAACAAAAGAAATTCAAATGGGCACCATTAATGCAATTTGGTATATATGGCTGCGATTTTATATATTGTAGTTACCGGATCATAACTACAGAGAATATCGTGTGTTTCTTTTCCGTTCTCGCTACTACGACTAAGAAAATCATTGTGCCAGATACTTTGGTCACCGGTTGGCCACCAGGACTCAGCATCCGCCACAAATAATGGTTTGAGCCGCTTTCACCGCAGTTCTGCGCTCTCCAATTGTTTTCGTTGAGCCTGTTGCCAAAGTAAATGCGACACATTATCGGGAAAGGAAACAATGGACGTTTCAACATTCAACAAGACTCAACACCGTCTCACAAAGTGCGATTGAACCAAGAATGGCTGAAAAACAACGTTCCGAACTTCATTACGACTACACAATGGCTTTCAAATTCACCAGATGCGAATACAATGGATTATTCTCTCTGAGCCATTTTGTAGAGCACGATCCGAAGTAAAAAAATATACCAGTCTCGAGATGCTGAAGAGAGCCATTGTCCGTGAGTGGGCCAAAATACTGGCAAGTCACACTCGGGCAGCTTGCGTTTCATTGTTTGACCGCCTCAAGGTCATTGTTAAGACAAAAGGTGGTCATATCGAGCAAAAGTGAATTGGTTCTGAATTTGTGATTATTTTCACACTTTTTGTTCTTTAAAATAAATAAAAATAATTTTCCAAACCGAATTTATGGCTGTTTTAATTGGTTGCACTTCGAGTGCCGGATTATACATATATGTTATTGCAGGGCCACTACCAAGCAGAACTTTATTTACAAATAACGTTTGGTGAGGTTGAAGAAAGAATTCATGAAAACCGGTTCTATTTAAGAACATATATAAAAGAAGTAAGTTTCGAATATGTTAAGAGACCCTCTGATATCATTCTGAAATCAGGGTAAAAACACACTTTGTCCTTGACCTATGTTACCAAAAATTGTATGAAAAATTCCGAATAGTTTAAGAAATATTTATATTGTCATAATTATAATCAAAACTGAGGGGGATAAATAAATATTTCTTCTAAAAACTAAAAAAAAATTCTGATTTCTTCGTATCGTTTTTCATATATTTATTAACTATTTACTGACACCAATATCGCGATATTTAGAGAAAATTTTAAAGCTAAAAATATTTGCGACAGAATAATAAAAATTCATCAGATCTTCGTGAGAAACACACTTTGCAAAGCTGGAGGCAAATATACACACACATATGCATAAATGCATAAGCAACATAATGAGATCCGCAAAAAGTAAAAAAATTAACAAGCTTGCAACTTCGACCGCAAAATTAACAAGAATATATTTTTTGATTTTGTTTTTAATAAAATCATTGCCAACTCAGTGCTTAAAAACAACTGAATATTAGTTCTGGGTCATAACAGCGACTGTTAACTGAATTTTATTGACAACATCTCGTAACTGCATTCGCGTCGACGAAATATGAGAATGCTTGCAACAAAAAACCAATAATTCGTGTAGCTATAAATAGCTGCAGCAATAACAGCAACAACACGGCACAAGAAATAAGCAACCAGCAACCATCAAGCAATAGTTGGTATTAAAAAAAATATACTTTGCCTATAAAGTCATGAATGAGTTATAAACTGCATAAATGAATGGAAGAGTTGTAAAAAGATGAGTAAGTGTTTGTATGTATAATGTTATGTGTCCTGCAGTGAGTGCTTGAATTCTTACTTCTTGCAACAGCACGTCCGCTATGTTAATATATAAAATATGTTATTGTGTGCGTAAGTAATTTTTTCTCTTTTGCAAACATTTAAACGCTCTTCATAATTTCACTACAGAAATATCGAAAGGAAAAACTTTCCTACTTAGCCAATTTTACTACCTTCTAAATTTATGTATGAACGTTGATTAGCAGCCAACAAACATCCGTTTGAAGACGAGCCATAGTGCGAAGGCCAATCATACATTTCCAATGAAAAGGCAATCAACAACTGACCAGATATATACTATGCGCCAAATCTTGGAAAAGACTCATGAAAAGATGATCGACGCACACCCGCTTTGTTGATTTCAAAGCAGTTTTTGACAGCACGAAAAGGAGCTGCCTTTATGCCACAATTTTTGAATTTAGTTTTCTCGCTAACCTGGCGGTGTAAACTAAAATTGAGCAATACTCCAAACTACGTCAGGATTAGAAATCACCTCTCCGAGTCGCGAGATACCAAACAACGTATCTGACAAGGCGATTCGCTATCGTGTGACTTCGTTTATCGATTTCTATCAGAAATAATACGAGCTGCTACGTACGCCTATGACAACGTTATCATTGGACAGATTGAACAAAGAAGCGCAGAAAATGAGCCTGGTAGTGAACGGGGGCAAAACGAAGTATCTCCTATCATCAAGCAAACAAACGTCGCGCTTGCGACTTGGCTCTCTCGTCACTGTTGACAAGAAGGCAATTAAGAAGCAAAGTCCTCTCTCGACGACCAAAAATCAATTTCTACAAGTCACTCAACATACTACGCTATCGTTCGAATGGATGAAAATACACCAGCTCTGAGCGTGTTCGACATAGTATCCATCGGCCGAAGAAGTGTAAGGGGAATACCTCAACTACTATGGAAAGACCAGGTAATTAAGGACCTTGCTACACTTGGAATATCCAATTGGCGTCAATCAGCGAAAAGGCTGCGCTGTTGCGAATTCGGCTATACCTGCGCAAGCGCTGTTTATGCCAATCTTTATGGAAAAGAAGAATAAAAGATATTCAAGAATCGATAATTGGTTAAACTATCCAAAAACTTCTCCACCATATTTTTTTTTAAATTTCAGCGATTACCGTGATATCAATTCTTATATATTATTCAACACTACTCCTGAAGATTTATCGGCCTTTAACAAAAACAGTTTTCTTACGAATGCTCTTAAAAGGAGTCCAAACAAAATGACCTAGATTTTTGTAAAAATGTGAATAATAGTTCCACAAGTTTGACACTGAGCCACTCAGTTTTCAAATACAAAGTCAATTTGTGCCAAGATAAAGTTTTCTCACAATTAAGGGATCTGTACTCAATTATATGACATTTATATTTCATGCGTACTTATTGGTTTTGACCTCCATGAACTATTTGAAATTTTCCAAAAAATACCGATTGCTTTTCTTTTCGTCATATATGATCATAGAATATTTTCTAAAGCGCAAGCATCCATAACTTTGTGTAGATCTTTATAGCGTTTTAATTTTTAGTACTCTTACCTTATCGTTTCACCTGCTGTGACAATTAGTATATAATCAATAATAAGAATAAGTACAATCATGAATTTATAATATGTTTCCCAAGCACCAAACTCAGACTGTACGAGTAATTTTAATTTTTAATATATTTTATTATATTTATTTAATATTTTTAATACATAATTTAATTTATGCTGAAATAATTGGTAGGCTAAATAGCATTACACACTACCTTGAGTTCGTTTGGGAATGGCAAAGGTAGTTTGAAGATTCTCATTTTCGATGTTCTCAATGAGTGGATATATGAATTTCCTTGATAATATTTTTGTTTATTATATTTTTAGGTATACAACTGATATTCCTTTGCGTCTATCAGAAATTTAACAGACCACAATAACAAAATCACTACAAGGAATATAAATTAATATATATATAGTTTTGTCTGGCTAGCTAATGAGCTCTTAATGGAAAAATGTATTAACATCATTTTGAAAAAAAAATCACCGCGCGTATTACTTCAAACTGTAGTACAATATTGGTTGAGTGAAAAAAGGTCCTTCTGTTCAACTAACTATTTACTACAACACGCATATTTCTATTCCAAAGTTAAAGTTGTAGGAAAAATGTATATAAAGCTAACACCATACGCACGCATACTTTACTAGCAACACTTATAAAGACTAAGATCCCGTCTTTTTTTGGTTCAGAGTTTTTGGAGCAACTTTTGCTCGTCGAGGCTCTTTCATAAAATGTGCATACGAAGTTTGTCCAAGTGTCTACATTTTTCATGATAATATACATATATAAAGCGGAATAAAAATATTGTCAGAGCGACAGCTACAGTATGACACACATAGGGATTTCCGTGGCTGAAATTCAAAAATGGTATGTTGTCTAATTTGAATGAAAATTTCACAGTTTGTTACCCACTATCTATACATTATTTTCCCAAAGTATTAGGATTCTATCTGCATTAGTTTTTTGTCCAGAACTGCCTAAAGTTGGTGAATGAGAAGAACATCAAAATTAGCAAAAAATTTATTTAAAAGTCAAATCATTGATACAATAAAACAACTATTGAAATTCAACTTTATTATTATTTTTCATTTATAATATGTATCAAAGAAAAAATTTGCATCAAAATCCATTGAAAAAAATAATGCATAAAAAATTTTGTGCAACAACATAATTTGGACGTCAAAATTTCAATGTTCTTCAAATTCAAAGTGGTGCATCTTTTTAGCGCTGTCTACCGCTGTCGACATACATATACCGAATTAAAGCCTGAAGTCTCAGCTAAACGATAAAAAAAATTCAGCTGCCCCAAATTGCCCCCCTTGAAACGACGAAGTTGTAAAAAAGTTGCTAAAAGACTAAAGAGACTTGATAAAAGAGAATTTAGTTGTATGGGAGGTGGGCGTAAAAGTGGGCGGATATTATTGAAATTAATCACCAACATATATAATGTCCTAAAAATGATATATACCACAAATGCTGTAGGTCAAAAATTAAGTTTCACCTTATATGGGAGGTGGGCGTAAAATAGGGGGCGGGATTTTGATTTTTTCATTTTTTTCTTGATTGGAATGCAAAACAATGATGTACCAAATGTTATTGTCCTGCGACAACTCCTTATATTTTTAGCCGCAATATGCACTAGCAGAAACCTATGTGTGACATACCATGCACATTAGTTCACTCCCTTGGGTACTAAAATTTTCTGAAACAGAACTTTGGAGCAGTATTGCTGAACATGTCACTAGGATTTATACTTTTAGATTCAAAGGATGGAGCTGAATTGCTCCACATATCCCTAGGTTTTATGCCGGTAGAGGCAAAGGATGTCACATAACTAAGGGCTGTAATTGCAAGGAACAGAACTTGATGATCTAATATTTGTCTAACAATTTCAATTTAGAACTTTGAAATATTGTACAAAGAATATGAGCTGCTAATGCGAAATACTAATTATTTTAAATAAACAACAAGCTAATACGATTATGATGACTTAAGCTACTAAAAAGTCTATTGCACAAGAGTTTCCTTCCCGGCGCAGAATTAACCAAAAAATGTATTCCCTATAGATATCGAATTGCAGCTGTATATGAACTAAATGACTAGAGTGTGTTATGAATTAGCTTTTATTCAGCTTGTATTATACTTACGTAAGGTCATTGTTGACTGCTAAAGGTAGCCATGTTAGAGCTAATATTTTCCATTAGCAAAAATAAATTAAATTGAAAATTGTCTCCATTTAAAAATACTTATTGCTGCATCAGCACGACTTTGTCTTATTAATTGTTTTTACAGTTTTTATTTTACATTATTAAAATAGACTGCCAATAAATGAGCGCAGCTAATCTCTAGTATAATTTAACAAAATTACAACTGCACATCGCAAAGGTTACGTACTCATTTATTATTATTTTCACCTTATAATTGTAAGAATATTTATATAATCGCCGCTGGCATGGAGATGAAGTTTATTACATTTTATTAAAAAGATGACAGTCAAAAGGTTTCGAGAAGCTGCATAACACCTGCCGTTGCTGGAAAACCTGGAAAAATAAATGAGTATTATTGAACTAACTGATGGCTAGATGAAGTAGATGTGCACAGCAGCCATAAAGTCAGATATACAAACACACACACGCATTCACATTTGAACCAATCGTGGGGTGGTCAGGTGTTGAAATAAGTTATATACTCGTAAAAACCATAAAATAGCGGCGTGTGCTACCAACACAGCCGTGCTAGTGCTAAAAGATATAAATACTAAATGAAAAAAGCATTAGAAAAATCACTTTGAACAATAATAAACGGCACTGCGCACTTTTGACGACCTCGTGCATTAGTCATTGGCGGATGCGCAAAGGCCAACGCGTGCAACAGTCAAAGGGGGCTGCGTGGTGAAGCGGCGGAGAGTGTGGTTATGTGAAAAAGCTTTGTTAAGTTAGGTAGTGGGGCAGATACAATTTCTTATTACAGCTGCCATCGATGAAGAATAGATGGTTCTAGTAGAATTTTTAAAAATATTTTTTAATAAAGAAAAATTAATTAATGTAGAAAAGTATTGTATATTTTATCACTTCATTTAGGAAAAAAATGTGTATAAATTTTAATGGGAAAAAATAAATTAAACTTATATTAAAAATGTTTTTTTCAAGTTAATAAAAAATATTTGTATGCTTAAAAAATTTTTTATTTTATTTTCTTTAATCATAATTCTTGA
>NW_017535296.1:468501-472518 GCF_001853355.1 Bactrocera latifrons
TATTTTTTTAGGCGAAAATTATAAAGATTTGCAAAATGTTACGCTGTTTATATAAAAACTATATTTTTAAGAATGTTTCTTCATAATTCTGAAAGAAAGTGCAACTATCAAAGGAGAGAAATAAAAAATATTTTAATGAAAACATACATTTATAATCTTGCGATATGTTGCCAGATGGAGTCATAAAGTTCACGCAAGTGAAAAATGTTCTATGGGCATAGTTCACTTATGAGTGGCCAGACTTTTAAATATGACTCAAGCAGCTCACGACTTCCGGTCTTAGACCAAGTATTCTCTGGGCAGCCAAAAAACATGCCTTTGTAGCAAACTAAAGTGAGAAGGCGAATCATCTCTCTACGCGAATGTGACCTGGGTTTGAGACCCATCACGTAAAAGTACACCCCTCCAATGAAAAGGTCTCTCAACATTTGATGGCAACCACTGCATCTACCCCTATATCCTCCTTACTTATTTTATTTTTTTTATTTTTATATTTTTATAATTTTTTTTAGGTAAAAAAACGGTTTCTATAAATTTAATTTTGTTAATAGTCATTCCTCTTATTTCAAATATTTGTCATTGAATTTATTTATTTTTTGCTAAGCAATGTCTTTGGGTCAAGTTTGCCAGCTATGCCATTGACCTGTTTACAGTAGGCCACCACCATCCATACATACTTACATATAGTTAGCGGATTTCCTACTTATTGTTGTTGCTTGCGCACAGCATTTGCGTTGTTTTTGTACTTACCGCTATGGTCACTTCGCATTTTCCCAAGCTTACGGCCACATTCTGGCACTGGATAAATTGAAAAATATTTTCATTTTATGACTAACGCGTCTAAAGCCAACAACAATAACTGTAGGAATAACAAGCAATGCCATCATAGTTGGAATATAGCCATTGCCAGCATACTCGACTGTGAACTGTTAGCTTGCAATCGGTTGAGGGAAAAAAACTTATGATTTATGTAGCAAAACGCCTCTTTCCAACACCTCTCTTTCTCACACCCCACAAGCACGAGTACACGCCGCCCATTGCGGTATCCGTTAGCGGTGGGGCTTGTTGAGTTCATTCTTAACTTACTCAGAGGTAGTTGGTGCAACAAAAACAAAACCAATACAAATAATAATAGTAAATTCTCCCGTCGCTAGCACTTATATATATATGAATGTTCAGTGCTCGGCAGTACCCACCAGGCAGCGTTAGTCCACGAACTGTCAGCACAATAAGGAGTTTTAGCGTGTAGTGTTGTAAAGCGACAGCAATGATTGTTAGTTGGCAATTGAGCTTGTCAACAAGCACATCATTGATGGTGGTCAAAATGTAGCCCAGTTAGCATAAATGTGACCAACTGCAATTGGTTGCGTTTTGAACTTTAATTTCTTGCTTTAGTGCGAATATTATCAGGTAATTGATAGCGATTGCAAACTGATAAAATGTTACACAATTACGGGATATTTAAGTTCAAACTGAACTTACTTTCCCAAATCCAGATTTTCGTTGAAAATTTTAAGTCGTAATTAGACTACAAGCTCGAGAATACTTTTAAGATTTTGTAATAATTTTTCGTCTTATGATAACTTAATCGCATCATCATTGCTATTCTATTCACGGATTGGTATTACAAGTATAATGTATATAACAATGACATTCTTTCGAATTCCCATTTTAAGTAACCAAACAATATGATGGGTTATATAGAGTCACTTATAAGCATATTTGACGCGATAAAAAAAATCAAAAATTATCTTGACTAACCATTTTTGTACATGCTTTTTATTGATATTCTAAGAAAACAAAACATAAATAATATAAGTAAAAAAATTTAATTAAAAAAAAACTGCAGGTCGGCGAAGTAGAGACTGATAAAACAATGGCTTGTCCTGATGTGCAGGATATAAATCCTTTCCGTGACCTAAAATGAAAATTTATGCAAAATCCGTGAAGAGTAAAAGTGTAGTTATTACACTCCGAAACGTTTTTGAAAAAAAGTTTTTTTTTTTGACAAAATGGTGGAGGTTCGAAAAAAAAAGTTTCGTATTTTCCTTGTTTTTTCGTGGTTTGGAATTTTTTTAAAATAAAAAATAAAATATTCTTTCGAAAGCTCTTCGTAGTGCGATACTATAATGTATAGGAAAACTCTGTCTAAAATTTCATGTGAATCGGTTGAGTAGAACGTGAGATATCATGCACACCGTTTCTAGAAAAGTAGTTATGAGAAAAAGGAGTTTAAAGTTGTCACCGGCTGCAAGACGGTTTTGTCGGCGCGTCACAAAACGAGCTGTAACTCGGAAAATAATTTGAATTTCGAAAAATCGTCTTAGGGAGCCTCTCTTGAGGGGTTGTACTATAAAAATATGCAAAAAAACTAAATTTTTTTGAATTTCCTAACCCGAATACCTCCTTAAATAGATTTGAAGGAAAGACATTACACTAATATTAAGTTGAATTTACGATAGTATTAAGCATGCTATATATAGGAAAACATTAATTTGTGTACATATATAAGTAAATTTGATACAAAAGCTAATAAACCAAATTTTAAATTGCAGAGTAGATTGTTTATAAAGAAACATGGTTTGTGGGCTTGTGAATTTCCAGAAATAACATAGAGGTAAATGTGGCAAATACAACTGCTGCCGTATGATCTTAGTTGAATCTTGCAAAAACCTCAAGAAGAATCAACGCATTATAGTGATACAAAAAAAAAAAAAMAAAAAAAAAAAAAAAAAAAAAAAAAAAAAAAAAAAAAAAAAAAAAACAAAAAAAAAAAAAAAAAAAGAGTTCTGTTCTAGTTTCTTTGTACAAATAGCTTCACACACAGCTCGCTTTTGACTTTTTTTGATGCACAATACTCAAATAGAAAATTCTCAACACATCCTTGCTGCTGACTTTCTTCTGATTTTTTTTTTTTATTTTTGCTATCATATTCGGTCGCTTCATCGTCTGTTCCTGTAAGCGTAGATCGAAAACTCACCGCCAGTAATAATTTCATGACATGCTGGTAGGCAGAAAGCACTCGTTACCGTGACGCTGATTTTCGGAAAAATTTTGTGATTTTAGTACCAATCGTAGATGCCCTTATCTTAAACCTAAATGATCTCTTAAATGCCTTTCTTTGACCCTTCCAATATTACAACGATGTCAGTAAGATCTCTGACTGTTAGTCGTCGATTCTCAAGCATTAATTCTTTTATGGTGTTGATCATCAGTTGATGTCCTGGACGTGGTTCGTTGTCAACGCATTCTCGACTCTCTTTGAATAATTTGTATCATTATATTTGTATATTACTCGCGGCAAACAATTATCGCTGAACCACCTTCGGCACCAAAAATTCGATACCCGATTTAACGGAACATCTTTGTTGCGAAATTTTCCTCATCGTAAAATTTGTCGAAAGCTCTTCAGAAAAACAAGCGTATTCTAAAAACTGTGACATTTGGCTTACATGTCACTGGTAGTCATACCAGCTTAGAAAAAAGTATTTCGATGAATTGGTTTTTGAGCGGCATTTAAATTTAAAAGTTTTATTTCTTTTGCCATTGCAAGACTGTAGTATTATCTGCCGAAATTTAATTTTATCTTAATGATTTCCATGACTATTAAGAGAGAAAAGCATCAGAAGTAGTCAAGTCAAATATCTCCACTATCGAAATGAATTACTTTATCGCGGCATCTTCATTCTTCATATATTCAGTAAATTTCGCGATTTTACTGTACCATGAGTTCTATAGCCTTTTGGAATATACAGGTTTTTATGAGGTAAAAGAAAGAAATGGAGTAAGCTGTCCTTCTTTTTTTCAGACCAAGTTATTGACTTTGTATTTGTTCTAGTCAATTGCATTCAGAAGTAATAAGAATGACCAAGAAAACTTATACCCAAAAAAATAGGTTACATTTGAATTTAAACTGCGCGCGTCGAAGGATTTGGAGAATTTTTTTTTTTAGGTTGCTAGTACTGGATGAAATTGATTTGGAAGAATAAACAATGTCACCTTATTTTTTGGGCACAG
>NW_017535296.1:472535-522622 GCF_001853355.1 Bactrocera latifrons
TTTATTTTATTTTATTTTATTTTTTATTTTATAAAAGTTTACATAACAATGAAATTATTACATAAACTAAAGATAACGCAATATATATTTAGGTTTCTGAAATTTTCGGCACATTTTGATTAGAAAAGTTAAGGGTATATAATATAAACCAACCGCTTCTTCTGGCTCACTGTGCAACATATATTTGCCTGGCGCGTTCAACTTGTGGCATGTGGCAAGCGTACTTGCCTTGCCATAGCATGCGGCAAGCACGCAAAGAACCCAATCACATTATTTGCTGCAATTCGCATTCGAACTTTTTCTAATTTTTTTGCAGTCAAGCTAGTAAATTTCTATTTTTTTCTGCTCACACTCATTAGAATTCCACGTACATTTATTTGAATTTGTGCAATTTTTAATTTTAGATTAGATGAGTTCAAGAGTCACGGTTTATGCCAATGCTGCTGCCACAGCTGCAGCCATCTCCAACTGGCAGGCAGACAGGTATTCAACTGCTGCTGCTTCCACTGTTTGCTGTTGCAACAATAATTCTTACACTGCTGCTTCTTCTTGCCGTGGCTTACACATGCTGCCGCTGCTGCTGATTCATTAATATGATTTTATGCGCTTATTTTACAACTTAAACATGCTGGGAAACTATTGGTGCGATATTCCATCGAAGTGACTGACTGCGCGAGCGAGTGGTTTTTCATCTGAAGTGGACATTATTCATAGGTCACCGGCAGCTGGTACAAGTACCGCTAGCACTGCCAACACTGACGACAACGCTGATAATAACAAATGTCAACATTGGCAACAACAGTTGCGCGTACAGCTGCAGCTGTGTTGCTAATGCCGCTTGGCATATAATTGTAATTATTTCATTATTCTATTATTATTGGCATTCGTATTTTTTATTTACTAATTATTATTAATATTATTTAG
Source organism: Bactrocera latifrons (assembly GCF_001853355.1). Lineage (NCBI taxonomy): Eukaryota > Metazoa > Arthropoda > Insecta > Diptera > Tephritidae > Bactrocera > Bactrocera latifrons. The sequence continues at coordinate 473,460 of NW_017535296.1, forward strand.
TTGTTGGCATTCGCAGAGTAAATTGTTTCTAGTCTAGCAAAGTCATGCAAATTTTTATAATTTTTATGACAGAACGTGCATAGTTGCCACCAATTAGTCTCTAACCCCGTTGTATGTGTGTAGTACCGTACCAGTAGTTCGTCATAGTTTAATTTTACTTCTTAACACAAAAAGTGCATTTTTGAAAAATTATTTTATTTTTTTATGTGAGCGTATTCTTGCTCTACGGAAGAACAATAGGCATTGTAAGTTATATATCCAAAAAAAATTAATATGATTATTTGAGAACGTTCTTTCTTCTCAGTATTATTAATCTTGTAATTTTTATTATAAATTATTATACCCTTTTAGTTCTGCTTTACTTATGCTTTAAGGTCCATAATCGATATGGGCTTTAATTCTGTAAGTGAATTCCTTTGGGGGACTAAAATGAGCCTTGTGATCCCTGCCACGTAGAAGACTTCGAAGTAACAACTATTAAAGGGAAAGTCTTTTATATCATAGCAAACATATCTTTTGTGATTTCTCAATTTGGAAGTTTTGACTGTCGTTCTCCACGTTGGTGTTGATGACTTTCACCACCCTCCAACCTTCCTTTGCCAGATTGCAATTTTTTCTTTTAAGGAAACGCAGCCTCGTCTTGCGTGGAATGATGAACTTCCTCTTCATAGTGAATGGATTGCATCTACAGTTGGGTAAGATTTTCGCTTTGTGACTTTATTAAGCGAGCTCGCATCAAAAGTTTTCTGTTCCCGTTTCTCATGCATAATTAGTCGAAAGTGGTTGCTTCAGTCAAAAGGGCCACGATTAGATACCTACCAGTTAACTGGTTAGCAGTGGCTTTATGGGCATTGTGGGTTTCTTATAATAGAACCTGCCTCTAGGCTTCTTGCTTTCAATTGTTTTTTGTCTATAATTACTGCTCGATGCCGTTTGCGAAACTCGTAGCCATAGATATGAACTGCAGCTGTGACTCGTAGTATGCTCGGCCGTCCTACATTTTTTTACGTAGCCCATGACAACCTTTTCTCTTCACCCTTCATTTGGTTGGACTTGGATTTAAGTGCTTCGCAGATTTTTACTACCACTTTATAGAAAACTTATAATTTTCCTACCTCTTTATTCCTACCTCTTTATAGAAATTTTTGCCTTCCCTTCTGAGTTTTTATCATCGACATAACACCTAGTCAAATGCCAAATATAATTTGGATCAGAGAAAATAGCGTATATGTATACATATATATTTAGGAATTGTATAAAAAAGTTATAAACTTTAAAGTTGACATCTGTCAGATGAATTTTCAAAGGATATAGATAGGAAAAAATTGTGCTTAAATCAGTCAACTGTTTAGTTGTACTTATTAACTGTAAGCAGTTAATCATTTTTCGTGAAGTCTTTCAGAGTATTTTATCAATTGTATAATAAACTTTCTAAAAAGGTATTGCGCATATTTTTTCTAATTGATAAATGTGCGAAAATCTTAAAATTCTCCGGGTTTCCTGTTAATAAATATTTTCATTTATACTTTAAGTTTATATAAAGTACAAAGCACGAAATGGTCAAAAAATTGGTTTTGTATATGGTTTTGCTTTTCTTTTTTTTCTCCTTCATATATCACTTTTCTATTCCCCTCCATAAAGTCTCTTTAAATTCAGCTTAGCTGTGCCGAAATAAGATTTTGGTATTGTTTCTTCAAAATATTGAAGCTACCGAAAAGCTTTTTATAAAAAAAACTTCAATTTATATAGCAGACCTACTGTAAATATTTGGATAGCAAATTTATAGTACACAAAAAGCACAAACAATATATAAGTTAAACTCACCAAAGTCGGCGCTGAGTCAAAAAATAATACTCATAAGTCTTTATTTTTTAAAAATAAAACCAAAAAAAAAAAAGTAAAAAAAAGTAGTACTCTCAAGAGTTCACATAATTGCCGACAAAATCATTAGCCGCTTGGCGCTTTTTACTTTTTCCCACACGCTACAAAAGACTTAAGCAACGAACTTCACTCTACTAATCCATATTTAATGTGTTGAGTTATTGTATGTGATTTGCTGACAATTGTTGAATGCACTGCATTGTGCGTGAATGTAAATTTGATTTTGTTTGCGTATGTTATTAGTGTTGTTAGTGTTTAAATTGTAAGTGCAAGCAAATTGTCTAAACTAGTGACAAACAAAAAAGAGAGTGAAAGATGTGGCATAAAGTAGAAACTGGAGCAAAGCTCATCTTACAATAACAGACAAGAGAATAGTTTGTATTATTTCGTTTTTATTAAGCCTCAGTTATAATTTACAACAATAAAATATGAAGGTATCACAAACTTTGTATTTAACAGGTTAAAGCGTTTAACTGTGGGAACTTGTTTGTAATAAGGCAACATATTCATATGAACATATTCTCAAAAATTGAGTAAATTTTGAGAGCTAATAGTAATACAATTCTGAAATAAGGTAAAAAGTGCTTAACGTAAAAGAAGTTAGTTCAGCTAGTTCCAAAATTCTCACACTTTTTCCACCAAAAGCGTCTAATTCTTTATTCTAATTTACTTTTCCATTTAACACCAATCCAATTTGTGTCATGGCACTTCATTTGAGTACAGTGCAACTCTATTTAAGCCGTTCAAATGGAGCATACAATTTCTACGTTTGGTATTTGGAGCTTCGTGAAAATTAGTCTAAAAAGAAGTCACACCTTCTAACAATGATGTTGGCTGAACTGTTTCAACTATTGTTGGTGGCTCACACATAGCTTTGACAGAGCGTTTTATTTATAAGTTTTTATGACTGGCATGCTAAGTTTCTACAAGAAAGAATTAGTTGTCTTATGTTTATAGAATTTAGAAATGTTCTAATGACGTTACTTCATTAAGTGATAGCTCGCGAGTTTCTATTAAAAATTCTAGTTGATTAAGCTTTCGAACAACTGTGAGTTATTAAGTTTCACATTTAGTCATCAAATTGATAACAGTGTGTTAAAATTCATTTATTGAAGTGAAAAGTTGCAAGAAAATTATGTGTATATGACGGTTAACACATAAAATATGCCCCACAACAAAAGGAAAAAACTAGAAATTTATTAGTTAAAATTTAAAATAATTTTTAATTTATGACACATTGAGTATTATGTAAAATATGTAATGTGATCAACAGCCTTTGGTGGAGAATCAGAGCTATTTTTGGCGATATATAATATCTGACGAAATTTATACTAACAAACAGCTTTATTATATATATAAAACAGAATTTTTTTTTAATGTTGATACCAGTTAAGTCTCAAAAGGCATTAATGTTACTAGAACTATTTTTTTTCCTTTAAAGGCATAGACACCGCTTACACGGTTATAGTCGAGTTAACAACAGCGCCAATCCTTTCTTCTTTTCGCTTTTTGGTACCAGTTCGAGATACCAATTACAGCCAGGTCCTTCTCCTTCTGATCTGTCCAACAAAGTGGAGGTCTTCCTCTTCCTTTACTTTCAGCGACGGGTATTGAATCAAAGCTGGAGTGTTTTCATCCATACAGACAAGATGACCCAGCCAGTGCAGCCACTAAACTATGTCAATGTCGCTGTATATCGCGTACGGCTCATCTTTTCATCGACTGCGATATTCGTCGTTGCCAATCCGGGAAGAATCACACATCTCCCTCAAAATATTTCTCTCGCACACACTTTGGAGATGTCATTGTCAATATAAAGTAGCACCTGTTGACAAGAGTGATTCTACATTGGGTTTGAAGGCTAGAAAACAACAAGAAGTTTGAAAGCTAGTGAAAGTGGGTAAGTGATAGATATCAAAAGAAGTATTTGCATTTGTTGTTGTGTCATAAATTCGGCTACGGATGTAATGCGATTCGGTTCTGACCTCAAGTAAAGCTTTTAAAATCACAAATAAAACTATTTCAAATACTTATTTAACTACTAAAAGTTTATACAAGCAAACGTCTGTTAACTGTTAATAAATGATATGTCATAGTGGAATTTTGTACAACGCAAATTAAGTCAAAGTAAAAAGTCAGCTATAAGTAGTAAAGAAGTCGCACAACAGTAAGCATAAAGACCAACTGTTTATATTAAACCTAACTGCTGATGCTGCATAAATTAGGCAAATGAGGGAGCACCGCCTGCGCTCTAAGCTCAGATGATAAACAATATAAATCTCTGATACTCATGTATCACCCATAAGCAAAATTCCAAATAGAACTCACATTTAGTCGCTCTTTCGCGGCGTTCATGTCATCATTGGTAAAAAATAGAACAATCAATTTGTTTGGTGAATAGTCAAGCGAAATTTATTACGAACTAATTTATCACTGTCACAAGGTGACGCGCCAATGTGACACACAACCAGCGGCTGATCAGTGGTTGGTCGACGGATGACCAATTATTGTCTTGAAGACGGAAAGATGGGAAGTAAGAAATGGTAAGTTTCGTTTTCAATCTTGTGTTATTCATTAATTTTCTTTTTTTTTTTTGCACTTTAGTAAATTAATTTTGCATTATTTGGCGTGACGATCTTTTAAATTTTATTTTCGGCTGTTTAAAACTTCTAAGCTTATGTTTAAGGTTTTTTTTTTTTTTTAATTTCGCTTTCGATTTATGCGCAGCAATTCGGTTGTCCAATTTGGCACGTGATTTTATACAAGGTGTATGCTACTCTGCAGATATATTGACCACCTCGTGACAGAATTTATTTTTTGAGATTTTATTCTCCTTGATGCGTAAATATGAAATGAGTTTTTTCAGTATATAGTTGAGGGTCTATTACCACTACTGTTTTTTTAACATGTTTACATTTCGAGTAAGTTTGATTGGATTTATACTATTTATCGCTCGAAGTGGTCAATGGAAGCCTCGACGAGTCAGAGTTCGAATCCATCCTAAAACAGAATCTAAAGACTCATTCGATAGAAATTAATTGGCGAAATGTGATAGTATACATGCACTTTCCAAGATCTGCGGAGTGGGTTTCTCTCAACTTTGTGGTTTATGACTGATTAAAGAAAGTGCAGGAATGAGGCCGTCGTGTGATTGCCAGTGCAGATATAGTGCATTCATACAAGATAGAAACTCGCTGACAGCAAAAATCTAGTCAAGATCAGGCCGATTTGATATTCTGCTATTCAATTGGGTCTTAGGGCTGGATCTCAGATCCACAGGTTAGTAAGTGCTGCTGAATATTCAGCTACGAGAACCTTCACGCGCAAAACGGAACGCAGGAGATACTTTGAAGAAGATTTATTTTACACTGTCATAGAAATTGTATTAAGGCTACAGACCTTGTCGCTCGCCACTTTCAACATCGGTATGCAAGAGGAAAGTTATTAAAAATTTCTGTTTCACTTCAGTAGTTAAATGATAAAGCATATTGGTAAATCTTGCGGGAATCTAACGAATTGGCTGGAATTGATTAGGGTCAACTTATCAAATTGTTGAATGACTCAAAGCGTTTCCTCAAGATATGAAAGACTTTTCTTCTATGATTGGAAGTTTTTGGCATCACAAAAATTTGACAAAAACTTATTTCTTATCCTAATATAATCTTTGTTCCAAGAATTACCTATATAACTTAACAGTAGAATACTTTTTTTTGGAAAAATTTGTTTCTTTTATACAACATAGTTAATGGTTGGATACTATTTCTGTTGTACGATTTCTCTTTTGCTTCAAAATAGACGTCAGTTTCAGTGATCACCTCTTCATTTGATGAAAATTTTTTCCCAGCGAGCATTATTTTGTGATCTCAAAACAAAAATTAGTAACTGGCAGCCAGACCTGGAGAATACGGTGGATGTGGAAACAATTTGAAGCAAAATTAATTTTTGTTTTTTTTTATAATTTTTGCTAACGGTTTCCTGACTTGAGACACTATCCTATGTCCAATAACGCTATGTAATAGTCGTTGTCCCGCCTTATAAAGGTTAGGGGTAATGAAAACCCATATGGACTTAAAATCAGTAGTTTCATTTAGTATGGGACCGGGAACTTTTAATTTTCTATTACAAGACTGCTTATCTTATTCTCTATGGACTTCTGAATACACAGAGCGATTTTTCTATAAATTTATGGAGGCTTATTTGTGCATTAGCTTAGTGAATGAAGTTATACTTAAATATGTATTCGTAACGATTGGATATTTTCACTTCTCTAAAGACTCAGAAAATGTTTAATGAATACACAAAAATACCAAAGAACCTCCTTAGAGCAAAGCCATAATTGACAGTGTTGAGTTTTGGTTTCATTTCGAGTAGTAGATGTCGAAGATCCTGAAATAAAAGCGAATCGAAGAAACACTTTATCTACGATGATATTGAATTTTCCAACTGATTGTTTATATTTTCTAAAATGAAACTGAGCACAAATTTCCAAGGTAGCTAAAACCTTTATCTTTCAAGGCATATTCAATTTTTGCGGAACAAAAATATGTGCAACGCTGTAACAAACAAATCAAGCTTGCTTCAACGACAGCGTCTGCTTGTTAAAGGTGTGTCATGAAATGTGTTTATTAATTTAAATAATAATGGGAAAAGAGCACATATGATTACAGCATCACAAAAATAATATTGCTAAACGAGCCTACAGACCTTGAATTGAGGCTAACAACTACGCTTTTCGACGCGCTAACGCCCAAATATCTTATTAATTTTGTTACTAATTTTTTAATGAACCGTTAAGTCATATGCCATATATAACATAAATTTGATTATTCGCAAAACTTATAAATAAATTATTATTTTTATGTTTTTTTTTTACAACAACGACAATAAAACATTGAAAACATGCATTTAAACGAAACAAAATTTATGCCTTCGAAAATTGCCCTCGCATATGTGATGTTCAACATGTTATTCAAGCAAAACAATGAAAACAAAAATATGAAAGATGCCGCACTAACCAAAAATATATGTTATTTTATTTTAATATTATATTAAAGCAAGAAAATAAAACTACAACAAATTAAAGCAGCTTAATATGAGCGGGCACTGCTCCGCTTGTGGCATAATAACAAAAGTATAAACTAAATGAGACCAATGAGAAGAATTCGCTGTATAATAATACACTATAACACTGCACACATATTCATTTGTATTTATGATGCGCACGAAAATGTCGATGTCGAAATGTGCGCATGCGCAAGTCAAACAAACCAGCTGTGTCGTCTAATCAAATTAATAAAATCACAATGCTAAGTTATTGTCACTCAAAATGGTTCAACATTTAAATTTTATTTTAATTTTCTCGCTTAACATCACTACTTATACTACCAGTTGTTTGTGTAAATCCTCTGCTTTCTGGTTTCTTATCTGTATTAGCGTCAAATATAAGCCCAGTTTCGTCTATGAAATAGAGTGACGTTCGACCACTCCCTGATTTCTTCCAACAAATATTCATAATTTTATGTTAGTCATAAATATTTATGTATTTCAATTCGAGTGATTTTTAGTGGTAATATTAAAAAAGTCAAGAAAGTATAAGTCAGAGGCTTTGCTTTGTGTGATAAAGTGGCTTATATACTTAGGCGCGTTTTAGAAATTTGCCGGGTCTTTGATGTCAGGTGTAACTAATGCATGGAATTCGTGCTGATACTGTTAGATTTAAGGCTCAGCTATTTGTCAACCGTTATATAACTTCTTTGTGGTATTTAAAGCAAGCACAATACGCGAAGAATCTTGGCATGTACTTTGAGTTTCGTTTGGTTTGACCGTTGCTTATGAGCGCAAATTAAATGAAGTTTTTAAGACCTAAATTTTTATACATATACAAATATATATATATGAATTTTCCAATACGGTAGTTTTTTTTTTTACCTTTTATAGCTATTATACAGTAGTCTGTTTAATGTGTGCTCATAATTTAATTTTTTTAATGGCGTCCCTCCATTCACATCATGATCTGCACTTACCCGCATATTATATACCACCTATATACAAGCATATGGGCACGCCGCGCCGTGTAATCAATTATTTTCACCGTTGAAAGGATAATTAAGATGTTTGCCCTTCAAAATTACTTGCAACACTTTGGTGCACGCCCACTGCACTCAAAAATCGACAACTACAAATACAAATTACGTACAACAAAATCGATCACTCGCAAATACAGCCAACAACACAGCACTTTGCATTGGTGGGCAGTAAAATGTGTACAAAAACAACCAAAGTGAACTGCATTAAGAAATTAAAAATGTTCGGTAAAAGGAAATAACTCAATTTGCCACACAACGTGTTTCTTGGCTGGCGGGCGGTTGACTTTGGTGTTGGCCGGCTGGCGAAATGATGGAATGACCGACTGCCCGCCTGAATGAGTGATTGGGAGAAGTTGTGGCAGAAGTTGGCGGACCAACAGCTGTTGCCGAAAGGAAGTTGTGCGGACTTTTACTTCACAATGTTGATTTTATGGACTGCTCTATGTCGACAATATTTAATTTATAGTGTGCACTTGGACATTAAAGGGAAACTTAAACGTGAAATGTATGCTTTTGGCGCGTTGTATGTGCAACAAAGTTCTTATATTGCCTTTGATGTTGGAGGGAAGTAATAGCTTGAGCAAAGTATGAGTTATGCGTTACATAAAAGTCTAAGAGTTGTTATATTTTAGGTGTTCATAACTGGAAAACTTGAGGATTTTGTTAAGTGAATTAAATTGCTTCGAAAGGATATACTAAGACATAGGCTGCATTGTAGTTACACAAAATATTATTTAAACAGTCAGTTCAAATCTATATTCAAAACTGATTTATTTATTTATTTATTTATAAATGTGAAAAAAATAATACAATTAATTTAATAATAATATAATTAATACAATTACTTAACACCATTTTGCATTAGTTTGTGTTTGGTAAGCACCGAGACAACAGCGGATGCAGACTTTCTTGCTGAGTGGGGTTCTACAGAAAACGCTTTTCCTTCAAAAGTATGTTTAATTATGACGTGACATCGTGAACTTTCTTGACTTTAAATTGAAATTATTTTTCATTTTTCTATGATAGAAGCGGACTGTATGAATCCATCTTCTAACAAATTAGCACCACGCAACTGTTCCTATACGTTTCCATAAACTTTTTTTTATCGATTTATCATTCTCCGCTGATCCGAGATGACCTCTTCTTTGTGATTTAAAATTGTCTGCCTGGAGAAGCAAGTTCTTTTAAGGATATGTTATCTATAGCTTCTGAGCTCTTCTTTCTTAGACTCACTTACGTTTCGACACAATAATGCTGCTCAGTAATGAGGTGTTAACAAATATACTTCAAATGTAGCACATATTTAGGGAAGACTGTCTCTTGGTGACTTACGAGCGCCGGATGGGCTGAGAGATCAAGACGACTGCAATAAATGCCTGGAGCAGGCCACCAGGTAAACAATGGAGCATCTCTTGTGCACTTGTCCTGCTTTGGCAAGACTATGCTGTAAGCATCTGTGGTCCCCACGGTATGACGCACTAGAGGAGGTATTGATAATAATGCCACAGAGTTTGTTAAAATTCGACTTCTGACCGAGGAACTCAACTTCATCTTTTATCAACCAAAACTGATCTATGCGTACCTTATTGGCCTACCACAAGTTACAGTTGGTTTTATGAAGTAGAGATGTGATATGTGTTTTTAGTTTGGAAGTTTTTAATCAAAGCCTGTTCACTGTATCAACTACAAGTAAAGAACAAACAGCAGAAGCCACAATATCTTCGTTTGGTTCGAAGCTAAAATACATTTCCGAAATAAGAGAGTTTCCATACAAAAACATACCTTTGAGCGTTAAGGCCGAAAAAGGTGAATTTTCCAGAATTTTTTTTCCGAAAATTTTTAAATTTATTGGTCCGAAAATTTGTATAGATATTACGGTAACTTCTAAATCTATTTTAAGCCGAAGTATTAGTAAAAATATTTATTTGAAAAGGGATCTCGGGAGCTGGTCTCAAAAAAACCGTAAAAAAAAACGGTTTGCGGTGAACTGGATCCCCTGAAATTAAAAAATTAAACAAATTTCGTTAAAGTAATGTCATTCCTAGTAAGGCGATCCACGATTACTTACTAAAAAATACCATTAGGAAGCTCGTATTTAATATGAGACTAATCGGTTAAGCCAAAGCCCACCGTCAAGCAACTGATTGAACTTTATCAGTGTGGCTTCAGACCTGGCAAATCAACATCCGACCAGATATTCACCATGCGCCAAATCTTGAAAAAGACCCGTGAAAGGAGAAACGACACTCACCACCTCTTCGTCGCTTACAAAGGTGCTTTAAGCTGGCGTTGAGCAACACCAAAAGCTTCGTCAGAATCGGGAAGGACCTCTCCGAGCCGTTCGATACCAAACGAGGTTTCAGACAAGGCGATTCCTTATCGTGCGACTTTTTCAACCTGCTTCTGGAGAAAATAGTTCGAGCTACAGAACTAAATAGAAAAGGTACCATCTTCTATAAGAGTGTACAGCTGCTGGCGTATGCCGATGATATTGATATCATTGGCCTCAACACCCGCGCCGTTAGTTCTGCTTTCTCCAGATTGGACAAGGGAGCAACACAAATAGGTCTGGTAGTGAACGAGGGCAAGTCGAAATATCTCCTGTCATCGTCGCACTCGCGACTTGGCACTCACGTCACTGTTGACAGTCATAGCTTTGAAGTTGTAGATAATTTCGTCTTTCTTGGAACCAGCGTAAACACCACCAACAATGTCAGCCTAGAAATCCAACGCAGGATAACTCTTGCCAACAGGTGCTACTTCGGACTGAGTAGGCAATTGAGAAGCAAAGTCCTCTCTCGACAAACAAAAACCAAACTCTATAAGTCACTCATAATACCCGTCCTGCTATATGGTGCAGAGGCTTGGACGATGATAACAACTGATGAGTCGACGTTGCGAGTTTTCCAGAGAGAAGTTCTTCGAAAGATTTATGGTCCTTTTTCGCGTTGGTCACGGCGAATATCGCATCCGATGGAACGATGAGCTGTACGAGATATATGATGACATTGACATAGTTCAGCGAATTGAAAGACAGCGGCTAGGCTGGCTAGGTCATGTTGTTCGGATGGACGAAAACACTCCAAGCAGAGGAAGACCTCCACTCCGTTGGAAGGACCAAATGGAGAAGGACCTGTCTTCACTTGGAATATCTAATTGGCACCACGTAGCGAAAAGAAGAAACGACTGGCGCGCGGTTGTTAACTCGGCTATAATCGCGTAAGCGATGACTACGCCAATCAAGAAGAAGAAGAAGAATCGGTTAAGTTTCGAGTTATGCTGGTCACCGAATTTGAAAATACCATTTTGAGAAAAACTCGTTTAAAGTTTGGAATGAACATGGCATACACGCTGAAATGCGTGTAATTCCGAAAATATTCACTGGAATGATAAAAGATTTTCGGCGTGTATTTTTAAATATACATATGTACATTTAGAAAGTAACACAAAAAATCGATTTTTTTTAAATTCTAAATCAAGTTGTTCAGGGATTATATCGGTGCTTTCAAGTATATTTATACGACTGTTGCCTTATATGTCAGAAATATGCGATATCTGCGGTGCCGACAGATGATGGGGGACAAAAGATGCTTGCTAAATTTCAGAGCGAAAATACAAAAACTGAATGACTAGTACGCTCATAGGCGTGGATAAATCAAAGTAGTCACTGTGATGTTTGATATACATATATATTTTTTAAAATAGTAACTGGCGTTTTCTTTTTGGTGCAACTAACTTCATGGCAAACTTAATATGGATTGTTCTGGGCATAATAATCTTCCACATAAATATTAGAATAGATAGTAATTAGCATAAGCTGTACACTTTACATTTATTTACCATATATTCCAATATAAGTACCATAATCACCGGTAGAGCCAGCTGAATATTTTTCAGCTGTGCAAAAGCATAATTCAAACAAAGTAAAGATGCAGGAGGCAACTAACTTTCATAGAAAAATTAACAAAAAAACAAACAAAAATTTGTTCATAAATATATTCATATTTTAATATATTTTAATCTTTGGCACATTGCAGCCACACGCCAACAATTAGGCACAGAAATGTGCCACAGATCCGCAAAATTATTCGCATGAGTCAATTGCGGTAAATCTTGCTTTGTAAAAAGAAGATTAAAGATGTGCAAATGATTAAAAAAAAAAATTATTTAGGAAACTTTTTGTCTGCTTTGCTGAAGTGCTGTATAGCAAAAGAACTATTTTTATATGTACATATGTACACCGTTTTTCCAGCTAAGCTGTGTAAAGACCAGACTTGTGCGTATTAACAGAGATCCTTTTTGTGCAAGTGCAAAGTGGCGTGCAAAATTGGCTGCAAACGACTAAAAGAACTGTGAAAGGAAACCACTGAAGGGAAAACAAGGCAAAAATTAACAAAAGCAGCAACAACATCACACATGTATATTTTTATATACATACATATGTATATGAGTACAAGGGTTTAAAGGCCACAAAAAGGCATTTAGTCGAACACACACGCACACATTTGCATATGTGAACAAGGCAAATTTTTCGTCTGTCATTGCCGCTGAACATAAGTTAGATACATACTAGGCAAATATTTTTGGAAGTGTTTGTTTATACATACATATATATTTGCAAATGTGTATGCTTATACTTTGCCCTGTAGGAATTGTGCACCAAAATAATTTTTCTGACAAACATTTTATTTAGTAAGACTGCCTGCCATCCATTGTTTATTATTAAGTTAATTTTCATGAAGAATTTTAGATTTATTTAATTATATACACATATATCCTTTTACGGAGATATTTTTGAATATCAAAACTATCGAATTATGAAAAAAATTTCGATTTTTTTAAATTTCTAGACTAAAATACCCCCTTAAGGAGCTGAAGGCCATCCCAAATCTAATGAAAAGTGTTTCGAGAACTGCAAAAAATAAAAAATAAGTATTGTTGAATAATTAAATATTTTACTTCTACGTCAAATAAATTGTCAAAAAATATGTTATATATATTAGGTTGTCAAAAAAGTCTTGCGGTATTTTCGTTAGTTGGCGCTGAGAGCGCGTAGTTCCAGTTTTATTCGTCGCATCGGGTCATGCTATACCTTTTTGAAAAGCTCATTTCACGCGCTAACACAAGTTTGATTGATTGCCGTTTCTTTTAAGTCGTTCGTGAGTTATAGCGTCGCAAACATGGAGCAAAATAAAGAGAAAATACGGCATATTTTACAGTACTACTACGATAAAGGCAAAAATGCATCTCAAGCCGTTAAGAAAAATTTGTGCAGTTGATGGAAACGATACAGTTTCCATTTCCACCGCAGAACGATGGTTTCAACGTTTTCGTTCTGGTGTAGAGGTGGTTGCAGATCCGCCACGCTCCGGAAGGCCTGTCGTGGAAAATTGCTATAAAATCGCTGAATTGGTCGAAAGAGACCGGCGTAGTAGCAGCCGCAGCATCGGTCAAAAGCTGGGCATGAGTCATCAAAAAAAATTTTATGAACAATTGAAAATTCAATAAAAAATACCGCAAGACTTTTTTGACAACCTAATATATATAACATATTTTTTTGACAATTTATTTGACTTATTTTGATTATTCAACAATATTTACTTTTTATTTTTTGCAGTCCTCGAAACACTTTTCATTAGCTTTCTAGTCTAGTCTAGAAATTTGAAAAAATAATTCGATAGTTTCGATAGTTTTGATATTCAAAAATATCTCCGTAAAAGGAGTTTTCAAAACTTAAATTATTTTTAAACTTATAGCCATTTTAGAGTCGTGGCAACTATACTGGTTGAGCGAACTATCTATATATCTATTCTATATTCTCAAAATTCGTTTTTCTCAAAACTCTTTTTTTAGATGCGGTAGACACAATTTCTAATCAGTCGATTTATTTAAAATTTGGCATGAATATTCTTTAAGTATATCTCTATCATTAGAAGCAAAAAAAAAATTTTGAAATTTGTAATATTTTTAAAAAAATCGACAAAATTGTGAAAACATCGACCCTTTTTTAAATAGCCGCCATTTTATGAAAAAAATTTGATTTTAGTTTGGCTGCTTCATAACCTAGCGACATTCGTACTCATTAAGAATCTGTCATTGTTTAATTTTTCAGATGACGACAAGAGTAGAAATCATGGCGATGAGGACACGGCCTCTTCTTTCCCCCCTTCTGTTCAAAGACGCATAACGCATGAAAAAAAATTTATTTTTTTTTTTAAATTTATTTTGTGTATTCTTCTAAGTTTAATAAACAAATGATAACGGATAGTAAAAATATCTAGTGCTTCTTTTTTACTAATTGTTGAAAAAAGCTCGAAATTCGAGCCTCTAGACTAGAATACCACCTTAAGCGAATTATGTATTTCTCTTCGATAGTCTGAAAATTGGTTCTTAATGGTACTCATTGCATTTCTGGCTTTAAACTCAGTCACAATCGTGTATTATTCCAACAATTCCAGCCGTTTCCGACGGTTGTTTTCGCGCAAGCGCCTCAAGTATACCTTCTTATTGGCAGTCTGTCCTTCCGAAAAAAAGTGAGCATCGCTTTGCTTTTGAGCGTATTTGGCGTAGGTGTATGGCTTCGACTCGTTTTTTCTCTTCATTCCGCTGATTGTTGCATGTCAAACTCATAAGAACATGTCTAGTCATGATCTCCATGAATGTGGAAACAGAATTCGCACGATCATGTATACCCAAAGAGATCTGTTTGCGGTACACTTTTTGAAAAAAATTCAGCTTTATCGGGATGAGTCGAGCAAGGACACATTTTATACCAAAAATACCTAACAAAATCATTCGAACGGACTTGCAGGATATTTCGAGCTCTCTGACCATTTCTCTACCACTTATCTGACTTTGTTCGTCCAGAACGAGGCATGTCTTTAAGGATATCTCGCCCGCCTTTCAGGTCCTTGAACCACTCGGAGGCTTGTATTTTTGAAGCTTTTCGGAAACCCTATAATACAGTAATTTTTTATGTATGTAAAATTTTGTTGTGCTTCCTTCAATATGAAATGATAAGACAAATTATTTTCTATAAAATTTAAAAATTGTCAGAATTGTTAACAGAAAATTTGTTTTGTCCCTACATAAATTGGTGGCTAATTCCTATTAAATTTATATGCTGGTGCCTTTAGGTTTTATGAGTGAATTTTTTGGAGACTCTACTTGAATCATCTTACTCAGGTTTTTCTAATTTTGTTTCATGTACACGTCATCCCAGAAGAAATTATTACATGAACAGAAGGCTGGTACTGATTATACATAAATGGTAGCATTTTCAATTTTCGATTATACGAAACTATTTTGTGTTGACCAATAAAGCAAATAGAGGTCCTAATATAATATTAATGGAAATATAGTCGGACTCAACCTAAATTCATCATACAACAGGCAAAAGCTGAGGGTCACGCATAATTCATGGAAATGTATAAGCAAATTGTTACCTTATTATGAAATATATGGGGTGAAAAGTTATAGAAGTTAGCTGCATTAGAAGGGATGAAACAATTTTTTTTTAACTAATATTTAATTTTTTTTGTTCACACATAAGAGGATCAATTTTGTTATCGGAATGAATGATATTAATTTTTTATGGAAATTGCCATTCAAATCAAATTATCATGAAAATATTTACTTACATTTGACTAAAGGAAAAGATAATTAATGTAATTGTATCATTTTTAGCAGATACGGTGATCCGACTTTATCATAACAGTTTATTGCAACCATTACAATGTCTATTGATTTGGTTTGCAAAAGAGTTTCTGAACCAGTTTTCAGCACTTTTGACTGTAATAAAAACATATTTACATACAAGAAAATGAGGTTATTTAATAAATTTGCACAATTTTTGTGAAAATTTGCGTTTATTTTCAAATGTATTTATTTATTAAGATTTTTAACCGTCAAGACTATTTATTTTAACTGCGAAGTATGCAACTATCTTGCATTTATAGCTACCTAAGTTTCCTGCAGGGTTACAACGCAAATCTCAACACCCTTAACAACACTGATAAGTACTCAGTAAGCCTCATCACATGTCACTTTGCTTCTTTCAACAAATAGAGCCAACACAAATATATGCTCTTGCTTACGAAAATATTTTCATATTTTACAAAATTTCCCATATTTTGATAAGCACTATTTAGATCCGCAAAATAAATATATTTAAACCACAGACGCGCATAATTCCTACCATTGACCAAAAGCAAAACGGAGCAAATCCAGAGAGTTCCTTGATTGAGCCGTCGGCGTGGCGGCGTGCCACACGTGCTGAAGGGCAGCTCAGTGTTGTTGTTATAAACAAGAAAATTTCCCAACAAAAGCCATAACATATGTTGCAAATTTATTTTTCGCCCAACAACAACTTCCAGGATCGCCGATTAACGTATGCGGTCAAAGGCTAATAACTGTTCAAACGCAGCCGAACTAAAAATTGCCATTCGGCACGCATGAAATATTCTTTATATAGTACATATACTTGCCTCGGTTACCTGTACGCATTCGCCGTGGAGTGTAGTTTCCCAACCAATTTTCATGCTCAATTTGTATACGAAAACAAGGAGAAAGAATGGCAATGGGTATGGAGAAAGGTAATTGCAGCTCGTTGCGCCACTTACACACGCATTAAGAGTAAATAAATATTATTTCAATATTAAATACCATTTGCGTGCTAATAGTGAAATATTACATATTATGTGAACCAAGTGACTTGCAACTCTATTAGCCAGCATAAAATATGTGTTTTCTTAGGCAATATCCTTGTTCCTTTCAACATGAGTTCTTGTGTCTGCGTACGACTTTTAAGACGGCTTGATTGACTTAGGACTTCACCAGTCAACTCCTGCTGTTACATTTGTTGCTGCTCCACGCTCACATCAATATCAACGGCAAGTGTGTGTGTGCGATTACACATATATATTTTCGCTCTTAGTTCATGCGTAATTAGCGCTGACTCCTTCAATTGCTTACCGTTTTTATTTTCTCTCGGCTATTAAGCGTCTATAATTAGGCTTTCAACAATTAATTGTCTTAGAAATTTATGGTATATGTATCCTGCGTGACGTCAGTTGGTATTTAGTTGTAGGTGTTGCATGATTGCTCGTCCTTTCCCAGCCCGTAGACAATGCTGTAGGTCCCCCTTACTAAAGCAAACATCTGTTCGATATGTTCTTTTGGGCCATTAATTGATTTGGTAAATTTTTCCGATGATGTGCATATACATATACATATATATAAATAATATACATTTGTATCGACATATTTTGAGAGTAAAGTGTTAGTAATATTTACAACCCATATAAAAGTGGAAAACTTCTCACAAAAGACATTTTTTGTTTTCTTAATTGTGAGTGTGGAAGTATGGCGTACTACATGTATAAATGTATACTTTACTTTTTTTCTTTTCGTAAATAAAATTATGCGAAGCTTAGGCCCCACTAATATTTTTGATAATACAATTTTTTGTTTTGTACCAAAAAATCTTGTCAAATATGTTTTTTTTTTTTTAAGAAACGAAGTTTAACAACGTTCGCAATAAAATATAGATTTTGAAATGTCTTCGAACAAAACTCAATGCAATTATTGCTTTTCTACCGAAAGCTCGGGAAATTTATATGAAATATATACTTCATTGAAAGTAAGCTAATCTTAATTCCTAATTTACTATATCAATGGGTTTAGGTAATATATTTTTTTTTAAATATTTTGTAGCGTTTTAATACATGTATAAAGGAATCGAAATTTCTGTTATAAAAGGAGGAACTAGTAAGTTTTGTATATTTTTTTAGCACTTTTGGTGTAAAATTCCAAAAATTTCCAAAAAAAAAAACAAAAAAAAAAAGATAACTATTTGTATAAGAAAAAAATTAACGTGTTCCTTTTGTTTTAATTTCATCATTTTGTGACACCTACAGATAATTATGTACTTTCTACAATGCTGCGATTGTTGTAATCTGTTACTTTTCGAAGATAAATCGGTGCCGATTACTTTGTTATTGTTCATTGTGGGTACATTATGCCATATACAGAGCTCGTAGGGAAGTAATACTTATTAAATTTTATTTATCTGTGCTATTTTTTTTAAGAACAAAACAGCACGAATGAAGATTAATTCTTTGACGATATAAATTTCTTATAGAAGCAAGTTCGCTGCTTATTTAAATGATTTGAAATATTCCTTGATTAGTACAATATAGTAAAAGTAATACAAATCTTACATACAACGCATCAAACTGTATTCGAACGTCAATAATATAAATCAATTATAATTTTCTTTCAATAAAATAAAAATAACCGAGCTTTATATTTAAATCGTACAACATGCCGCGTTATCTATTGATAGTTTTAAACAAGAAAAAAACGTTAACTTCGGTTGCACCGAAGCTAAATACCCTTCGCAGGTGCATTTCTGTTAGTAACTATGTATCCAGTTTGTATGGAAGCTATATGCTATAGTAATCGTTCTGAACAATTTGTTTTGAGATTATATTGTTACCTTAATCAGTAATCCATGCCAAATTTCGTGACAATACGACGTCAAATGCGAAACTTTCACACAAGCCCTTGATTTCGATCGTTCGGCTTGTATGGCAGCTATATGCTATAGTGAGCCGATCTGAACAATTTCTTCGGATATTACATTATTTTTAAACAATAACTCATACCCAACTTCGTGAAGATATATCGTCAAATGAGGAAGTTTCCCATGCAAGCATTTGATTCCGATCATTCAGTTTGTATGACAGCTATATGCTATAGTTAACCGATCTAAATAATTTCTTCGGAGAGTACACTGTTGATTTAGAAAATAATCTATACGAAATTTTTGAATACATTTTGTAAAATGTGAAAGTTTTCCATACAAGAACTTGACTTTATAGGGTCTCCGACGCTTACTTCTGGGTGTTACAAACTCCGTGACAAACTTAATATACCCTGTTCAGGGTATAAAAATATAAATTCATTGTTTTTCAAACCTTCTTAACTTCGTACAAATTAAATGACAGCTGTCAAAAAGTGTACAATTGTTCCACTTTTACAAAGAACATAAATATATTATAAGGCTGTGTTGGCCGTGATCTACGAACTGATAAAAAGCAGGTTATGGGTATTATTGTATGTGTCATAATTAAGTTCATACATGATTTGCATGATTTGAAAATGAGGAAGCTATTAATCGTGTTGAATTAGTGCCAAAAGTCTGTGAAATTATTGGTATTGACTAAAATTTCACTAACATGATTTTATTTGCGTAATAAGATAAGTGTAAACATACTTTTGGAAGAATTTTTACTGAAGATTGGAGTGCAATAAGAGCTGTGCGCCTTTTGTTCCATATGAATTAAATGATATACAAGAACGTGAAAATTAAAAACAAAAAGAAAAATGGATACTCCATACTCATCTGTTCTTGATTTTGTGACTATTTTATTTTTTTTAGAAACTGTAAATAAATATATCATTTTATGATGTTAGTCCAGCCACTCAAGCAGCAGTATAAAGTGTATAAATTATTGATCCAAATATTGTATTGAGTAAAATAGAACAAATTGTGAATGCATGATAGCTTGAAAAGATAATTTAATATGCATTTTATTTTAAATCTTTAATTACTTTGGGTCACACCAGGTACACTTCCGCTCTTTTCCTTTCACATATGACATTATTCACCGCCTTATTTCTAATTCCACTATATATTTTTTTCATTTTAAGCATTTCCTTAATATTTGACTCATTTAACCACTGACGTTGGTTTTTTACATCAGCGGGATTTTCCCCGTTAAAAATTATTTTGCAGTCTGCTTCACTTTAAATTCATTAAATTATAATAACAGTATTTCAATAATGATATTTTCCACATTACTAGTAATTTTTATTGACTTAGAGACAAATCTACAGGTAATTTACCTGTAGTTCCCTTTAAATGTGAATCACATTTGTTTATACAGTTGACAAAGGCGAATGTCTATTGTATAAAAATTCTGTGCATTTTATATAATATTATTCAAATAATACAATGTGTAATCGATAGCTTTTGTGCTTAGCTGCAGAAGCAAGCGATATGTGTTTAAAGCAGACGCAAAACTATTGGGTGTGGCATGTTGGAAAAGCTCATGAAAGTCGTGCAATGTATTGTATGCGACAAAAACTGTTGGTAATTATTACATAAATAATAAATATGATACCTATAGTAGACAACTGCTCTGCAAGTAAATAACGTGTTAAATTAGTTAAAAATATGTAGCCAACATTATAAATAAATATTCGCTCCAACGCGTATGTTTCAATTGATGGATGTTACTTTATATAAAAAAAAAAAGGTTTTCGAATGATTCTAACGCAAGACTGAGCGATTGACATTTGTTCTAATAAAGAACAGCAATGTACAAAAAACTGAATTTAAAGATATCATTACTTCAAAATTCACTTTTAATAACATTGCTACTTTGGACTGAGTAGGCAATTGAAAAGTAAATTCCTCTCACAACGAACAGCGACTAAAGTCGACAATTCCCTCATCATTCCCGTCGTGATGTATGATGAGTCGGCGTTACTAGTTTTCGAGAGAAAGATTCTACGGAAGATTTATGATTCTTTCCACGTTGGCAACAGCGAGTACCGCAGTTTATGGAAGGACGAGCTGTACGAGATATGCGACGACATTGATATAGTTCAGCGAATCAAGAAGCAGCGGCTCCACTGGCTTTGTCATGTTGTCCAGATAAAATAGAAAACTTCAGCTTTGAAAATTTTGGATGCAGTACCCGCTAGTATAAACAGAGGGAGAGGAAGATGGTCTAGCTGCACTTGGTAACTCGAATTGACGCCAAGCGAAAAGGAAGAACAACTGGCGCGCTGTTGTAAATTCGGCTATAATACATAAGTGGTTTCCATGCCAGGAAAGAAGAAAAAGAAAGAAGAGAACTTTCGCTGTTCTCTTAGCTACAGATAGTACAAAGAATTATAATTTTTCTTCTAATTTAGTCTACATCTAGCCCATTGATATTGGATATTCCCAACCAAGCCTTTTCTGTCTGTCGATTTCAAAACCGTGTAAATACTGTACATATTATTTTACAAATTCCGTAAAATGGTCATTAAAATCAGCTTAACGCGGATCACCAACCACTTATTTACACATGCGCAGTCTGCTACCTACATACTCATACATATATTTATATTAAATATATGTACGAATATATAAACTCTAATGCCAATCATATGTGTTTGAAATCTAATTCATATTTTTCACAATGGCATCTTAATCTCCACAATTTCATAGCTGCTTCAACTGTTCACAAAGCGTATGTGCGCCACTGACCTGACTTCAAACTGCTGCAGTATCGGTATATATATATTTTTTTTTTAACCAAACAGCACCGTGGCAACTATGGCGTGGGAACTACGGAAAAATTTCGACAACTCATGCAGTTAGATAGATATCTATATCTGAAAGGGCAGTCTATGGTGATTATACAAATCTTACATATCTTTATACAGATGTATGTAATGTATAAGGTTGCATGTGGTCAGCGCAGATGATCCCGAGTTGAGCCGTTAGCTTACCCACTTTGGCTGCCTCATCAATAAAGACACATTGAAAAGTAATCAATTAAAGTTTTATCATTGTAGTGCATCAATAACACAACAACACAACAAGAAAACATACAAACATAATCACAATAGTAATCACGCACAACAACAGCAACAACATGCGCACGGGGAAACAACACCAAGCATGATACACAACATCAGGGCCACAAGTGAAATGCAGACAGACACACATACAGACATAGCTAAAGAGTCAGTGCAAAGGTTAGTGGGGGAGCCATAGAAATTGTGGCCCAAACGCCAAGTGCCGGCTGAGAAGCAGCAAAATGTAAAAAAAAAGCAAAAGAGCCAACAGCAATCAAAAACACATTTGGAAAGTAAACATTTTTCTTGTCTCAAATTCAGCGGTTCATCTTTTTCTTCTTTTTTTGGTACAATTTAATTTCATTTTTTCGTTGCGAATAAATCATTGCAATTGAAATCGAAACTGTATATGTTCAATCACGAATTGCTTGTCGTTGGGCATTGGAAGTGTGAATTTGAACAATGTTCGCGTTACTTGCAGCATGCGTAACAACAATAACACAAACAATGTGTTTCATGTTGTAAAAATATTGATGGATGTATGATGAGTAAGCTTTGTGTTAATTTGCGGTTTTTGTGTGGCGTTAAACGGTGCGGTCACACAGTCCTGCTGCAGAGTTGGTAAATGGGCTAAATTGGGTTAACCAAATCACGAAACTTGTGGTATGAGAATAAGATGATTTTTATGAAAGCAAATATACTTCAGATAATTCTATATAAGGGAAAATTATGCTCTTTAATAAATAAAAGAGTTTTGTTTTACAAATTTTCTTAAATAACATTTAACAAATATTTGTGGGCTTTTTCACAACTTCATTTCTAGACAGCAAAAGTTTTACACTTTTGTTGTTTACAGAATGCTCAACTGATCTGTTTTTAAGTACAATTAGAGCCTTTCAACTGCCATCAATTCACTAAATATTGAGAAAAATTTGTTAATATGACCGGTGGAGTGCTTAAAGCAGGTTAGGCTTAAAAAATATCTAGATATGAGCAGTATACATTGTGACAAAAAAGCACCTGGAAATTGTAAATAAATTTCTCGTGTAAATGATATATCAAAAAAATGTACTTCGCTCAGTTGCTAGGACTGCCCTTAATTACTATGCCAAATATGAGCGCTATCTGTCAACCAGTATGCTTTCAGCAGTTGCTTAAGTCGATACATCTCAGTAGGGCGTTGCGATTTTTACAATGGATAAAAATACAGAATCAACAATTTGTTTCAAATCTTGTATTTCTAACCAAATTTTGTATGCCGAGTTCTTGGGAGAGCTTATGGTGATTCAGTTTTATCAAAAGCACAAGCCTTCAAACCGGCCGAGAGATCATTGAATATATGTCTCTTTCTGAACGATCTTCATCAATTGATGAAAATACTAAACAAGTGAAGCATATGTTGCTTGAAAATCGTCACACATATATTAGAGAGATGGCAAGAGAGCTCGACACATTTCCCGAGTTGGTGCGAATGATTATGGTGGATATTTTGGGTATCAAACGCGTTTCTGCTAGACTCGTCCCGATAAAGCTGAAGGCTTTTCAAAAAGAGTACCGTAAACATGTCTCTTTAGATAAGCTCGAACGCGTGAATTGCAATCCAACATTCATGGAGAGCATTATGACTGCCGATGAAGAATGGGCTTATAAGTTTAACCTATAAGCAAGTCAACAATCAGTTTCTTCCTCTTAATTGGCGTAAACACTGCTCACGCGATTATAGCCGAGTTAACAACTGCTGAAGGAGCTAAAGGCGTCTCAAAAAGTGCTTAAGAAAAGTGTTTCGAGGATTGGACGATCTTCGGACGAGATCGTTGTAATACATCTTGTGGGGATTACTTTGAGAGCGACAAAATATTTATTTAGGCCGAAAGCCTCTGCTGCTAGCGCTGCGTTTGCTTTAGTTTATGTAATAATTAATTATTATGTAAGCTTTGTATAAATAAATAAAAACTAAAAATTTATTTACAATTAACTGTTGCTTTTAGTCATGTATATATATATTTATTTTATTTATATATATTTAACAACCTTTTTGTGTACTTACACTGAACCATCTTACCTAAAACCGCCAACCCACCGTACTAAGCCCAAAGGTTCCATAAGTAAATTCTCTTGCATCCAGTATCAACCGCTAATTTTGCTGTGCAATATTCAGCGAAGAGATCTATAAGTGGCAGGTTTAATACTAGTTCAAGAGCCGCCGTCAAAACCCTACATTAGTGTGCCCCAGCGCATGAGAGAATCAGAAAGTTAACTACGGGCATATAATGCATTGCTGCCCTTTCTTACACTTTCTTCAACATTGTACTTTAATAGCAGTTGGCTCTGCCACACTACCTTAAGGGACTAGGGATAGTTTTTGAGAGAGAGTTGTATCTTTTTTATTGAAGGGAGTTCCTGTGAAGGAACTTTGTAGCAAGCAGTTGCGCTAGATCTTATCTTGTTTATAGCTGAAACAACATAAATTTGAAACAAATCATCATGATCTGATGTATGTGTGTACGAAGTTTCCTTTATCCGAATGGGTTTAACTATTAAATAAGTTCAAAGAAGTATTTTTGAATAATGGGATTTGCAAAACACATCCACATGTAAGCTTCCATCAAACAAAGCTGAGTGGTGGAAACGACCCAGTGTAGGATGTTATGAATATTATCGTGATCAAAAAGTACTAACTTGGAGTTAGAAGTGATTTTTAATGGTCCCAAAAAAACTCTATTTCCATTAGCCTAATTTGCGGCTACAAATATTCAAGAACAAACAA
This sequence comes from Bactrocera latifrons, assembly GCF_001853355.1. NCBI lineage: Eukaryota > Metazoa > Arthropoda > Insecta > Diptera > Tephritidae > Bactrocera > Bactrocera latifrons. The sequence goes on from NW_017535296.1 coordinate 497,832, forward strand.
AGGGACGAAACTGATTGTTACTTTCATCGTTTTGAATGATTTAGCGAAAATTTATTTTGTTCGAAATTCGGATCTGTCGTATAATTATGCGAAAGTTGCACCACTCTGTGCCAGAATTAATACGTACAATTTTCGTTTTTGCTTTCTAAAACTCAAAAGCTAAGGAATATTTTATTCGAAAATTGGCTTGAAAATCCGAAAGTCGATTTACAGAATATAAAAAATCCGAATACGACTAAATTTTTTTTCGAATCGAGTTACAGAATTGGCCCCCTGTACTAAAATAAATACTTACATTTTTCGTTCTGCAAATGAAAATCTGCCGATTATTTTATTCGAAAATATGTTTGAGAATGCGAAATTCGAATTACCATATACAAAAATCCGAATTCGAATACATTTTTTGCGAACTGACTTACGGAATTGATCCCTTGATCTTTCGTATTTTCGTACTTAATAGTTATACGCTGTTTAAATATAACTATAACAGTAGTAATATTGGAAAGGTGAATTTTTTATTTATACTTCGCGAGTTTTTCGAATCGTTTGTATTTTTATTTTTTAATTTGGTAGTACATCTATGTTAAATTTCACGTCAAATTATTGAAATTAGTATTTACATAAGAGACGCACGTCATTCTTTGAGGAGATGAAATGGACAAACTTCACCTTTCAATTCGATCACAGTAGTATGCTTTCTCAAAATTCGGTGAATGTACGCTTTGGAGTGCTTTCTGTTTGATTTTGAAAGTCCTTGATGTTTAAGATGATTTGTTTTAGGTTTATATGCAAGACTCCACCTTTCATTGCTTGTATTATTCGTAGGAACAAAAGATCTATACTAACTTGTCTGAATACTGCTATTTGTCGGACTACCTAAAATTGCTCTTCTAATGAGAAATGTCTGAATATAAGAATGCAGGAACAGCGAAAAAGGGACGAAACTCGATAACCTTTGATAATATTCATCAATGAAACTTGAAGTTTAATTATCTGTTTAATATATAAAATATGACAGTTTTCTAATAAAATCTGATCAAAAATAATTTTTTTTTTTAAGTAATTACAACTAAAGATCCTCAAAATTATATTTCAAAATGCCACAACTCAAATTACAGTTTCACACTTAAATGAACATGCCAATCAAATTGTTGCATGTCCGTTTTTCCAACGCCAGGGCATTTGAGTATAATAAAGCGAATTATTTGCGAAAAATAAGTGAAGCAAATCAAGCGCTGAAAAATTTACAAAAAACAACAACAATAAAGAGCATTATAAATCGCTATTGCTAATTTCATAAACGATCAATCATATTTACGCCTAATTGATGTCGAACTGTCTGTCGTTTCATGCCAATCTACTCGTCTGTCAGACTGACACATCTTCCACTCAAAAATTGCACTACACGAGTGAATGAATAACGAAAGACAGAATGTTTGGCGCACCGAGTGACTGGCCAAGTGTTGTCGGCTGACGAATGTTTTAGTTTCACGCTATTTGGCATTTGGTTGAACGATTTTCCAAGCAAAAATTGGAACGCAGGCGAGCAGGAGAGGAATAGAATAAAGAACAGGGGTTGCAGTACAGAAAAAAGAACAAAAAAATACAAGGAAAAGAGAGGAAGGAGCGCAGATAAAGGTCACATGCACTCGCTTTGTTAAAAAGTTAAATAAACAACAACAGTTTACACGCGAAATTGCTACAAAAAGGCAAATCATTGCGCTGTAACAATTAACAAAAAGCGACAAAAACATATTGATGAACGCAAAAATATCAGTATGAATATGAATTGTAAAATAAAATCAACAATCAAATCAATGCGCTGATGAGTGATTACCAACGATCAACGATCTTTAAGCGATTTGCTGCGATCAGACGATCAATGAGCAGTGCGCAACAACAGCAAACAGCATACAATAACAACTAACGTTCAACGACGTTCATCAAGGCGATGATCGATTGAAGGTCTTCACACCTTCGAACAATGCCAGTGATGATCGCCTTTGCATGATGTTGCTGTCAGTTGTTATTGGGGTTGTTGTTGTTGTTGTTGTGCGCTCATATTGCGCGCATATGAAACGTGTGTGAATAAAAGAGGATATCCATACATAAGTACCCAATCGGTTACATGTATGTGTGTGTGTAAAGAGGTGCTCTCGCGCCCAAAAGGAAGTGCAGTTGAGACACATTCTCGCTCTTTCCACTTTACTCTTTTTATTTTTATACCCTGAACAGAATTTAATCGAAGTTTGAATGACAATGAAGAACCAACATATATGCAATAAATGATAAGCGAGAGCAGATGAGTCGACTTAGCCATATTCGTCCATCTGTTGGTTTATATGCGAACTAGTTCCTCTGATTATGAGATTTTGTAATAAATTTTTGCACATGTCCTTTTCTATTCGAGAAGCTGCTCATTTGTCGAAATCACCGATATGGAAGCGCTGTAGCAAATAGCTTTCTCCAAACAGATTGTGCGCACCAAAAAAGTTCTGCCATGAAATACTTTTGTATTTGACGAGACATCGCCTGGAAATCTATCAAAGCTTATCAGCTTTGGTTCAGCTTATTATCTTCGTAAAAGTTTCTCACATGGGCCCCTCATAGCATATATTTAGCTGGCATACAAACTGACTCATGAAAATCAAGTTTTTATAGGGAAAACATTTTTATGTGTGTAGGGTATTATAGCTTCAGTGCAACCGAATTTAACGCTTTTCGTATCGCAGCACTTCATTTCTGTATACTTTTTTCATCCATTGTCAAACGCCAATTTGTAAGCGTGCATTTTCTGGAGTTCGGCAAGAAAAATTGCCAACCATTGTCAACGTTTTGCCTGCACTGTCATATTTATACACACACACTAAAATTTTTTGCATAATTTTTTTTTTTTTTATAATTGTTGTTGTTGTAACTGTCACTCGTTGTCTGCCTTTTTTGTACGTGTCACAATAAATTAGCTCAAGTATTTGGGTTTAACGTTCTGTCGCTGCTGCCGCTTCTGCCGCTGATGTTGCTGCATTTGTATAATGATTGAGTTTTATTTATTTTTTTCCTGTTCGTTTTTTGGTTGTTGTTGTACATTTACACTGTGTTTTTGTGAAATTTTTTGGGGCGCACAAAAGGATGACCCAAAACCAGTTCACTTTCTTTAAAGCGCAACAAATTGTTTCCCTCAATCAATCAAAGGCATATTATTTGTGCTTGTTCCTTTTGTGTTTTGTTCTCTTCATTCACCTTTTGTGCTTTGTTTTTCACTTTCGATCAATCAGTCATCAGCCAATCGATGCGCTTAGCTTACAATTTGCTTGTTGATGACGTGTAATAAAGCGAAAAGTGCTGTGATGAGGGATGAGTGGAGCGATGACTGAAAGGTGGAATTCTGATTGTTATTCTCTGTTGCTGTTTTAATCATATTTATAGCAGCATATTGTTAAATAAGTTTTTTGATTGAAGTCCTTTTGAAACATTAGAAATATAGTAATTTCGATTATCACAACCTTTTTCGTTTAGTTGATGATACACTTTTTAGTTAACGTTTTTTTATCGTATACATAAGAAACCATTTGGAAAGAGAAATTATATTCTAACTACTCATTAGAATTATTTTATTCCATGCAGGAACTCCGGTTCCTTGAATAAATGTTTATTGTACTCATTAACCCTTAAACGGAAGAATCTTTGATGTCAGAAAATATATACATATACAATCATCGACCAACGCCAGCAGCTGTACATTCATATAAAAGGATGTGCCTTCCCGATTCTACTTGTAGCTTCAATTACTTTCTCCAAGAGTAGATTGAAGAAGTCGCACGATATGGCGTCGCTTTGCCTGAATCATCGTTTGCTATCGAATGGCTCGGAGGAGTCCTCCCCGCTCTTGACGGAGCTTTTCGGTAATCCTGTACAATATATATTATTCTTTTTTTTTACACCAATCCATACCTCACTAAGAAGCTGTTTATCTGTTGAAACAGCCTATATCACAGAACTATAGCATATAGCCGACAAGAAGAGAAGTAAGCATCGTTGGGAATCTCACAGGGCAACGCAAGCCTTAAACTTTATCTATATTTTGTGCTGACACGCACCGTCGGACTTGAGATAAACACGCAAAAAAAAAAGCTCTTGTAAAATCCAAATATAGATTGATATCCATTAAATTCAGATCGTCGATAGCTTCTGCGCTTTCGGAATCATTATAAAATTAACGAAACGTAAGCTCGTAAATCTAGTGAAGCCCAATCTTCAAAATATTTTTCGGTCATCGGAGTCAATCAGCGACTAAAACCAGCTAATTGCAGAATATTCTAGTCCAAAACTCTGAGACAGAGTCCGGACAAGTTGCGACTCGAATGCAGTCTGCAAGAAGGCAGTGAAAACATGAAATGGAAGGTCTGTCGCAAAAGAAACAGGTCTGTTAAAAAAAAAAAAAAAAAAAAAAATTTATATTTTTCAAAAGTTATATATTTTTTTTCAAACTAGTTTCCTTGTGCTTCGACATTTCATTTCATTTTTCGGAATGCTCTTGAGAATATCGATCGCCGCCATAGCTGATATGTTCTGAAACCAGTGTCCTTTCATTAGCAAATGCGTTTTTCCGAAAAGGAGGAAGTCGCACGATGCCATATCAGGTGAAAACGAGAAGTGGTTAATGGTTAAAATGTGAGTTTTGGTCAAAGAATCGCCTGTGAGGCATTGATTGGAATGTTGGATTCTGAGCAATTTTTGCTCTTCAGTCAATATGTGCGGCACAAACTTGAAGCACACCTTCCGTAGGCCCAATTTATCTATCAAAATGCGATGAATGGAGTCTTTGGTGATATTTAACTCCATTTTCATGTAACTCAAAGAAGATTTCGGCTCAGTCTTAACAAATTCCTGCACTTTTTCAATATTGTTTTGGGTAGTCACTAATATTGGACGGCCCGACTTCTGATCGTCACAGAGGTCTCCATCACCTTTTTGGAATCGCTTAAACCACTCATGCACATTAGTACGGGATATGCACTGATCACCATAAACTTTTTTCATCATTTGAAATGTTTCAGTAAACGTTTTCCCAAGTCTAAAACAAAATTTAATATTTGCTCTTTGTTCAAACTGCATTTTACGACCGATGACCAAAAGCTGCTGTCACTTGCTTGTACGATAACATCGTTTGTAGTTATCCAATTGTCTTAAAATTTTTACCAAATGTCAACAAGAGATCAAGCTTTTTTATTTCATATATACGCCAATAGGTGGCGCTACCAGAAACAGTTATATTTAAAAAGTTCTGTTTCTTTTGCGACAGACCTTGTATGTAGTATTATTATAAATAATTAATTTTTAAATTATTAATTTTTGACATTAAAACTAAGCTTGAGCGTCGACTTTCGAGGATAAAAATAGGTTTCATATTTTCTACATTTTATTGATTACTATGCGAGGAGTACTTAAGTCAAGATGGACGGAGATGACATTAAAGAACAAAAACAAATCCGGGGTTGTTATTGTGCCTCGAAGTGATAAATTGTTGGCTTTCATTAAATGTCCTGCCCCAAAAAGCAAAATAAAGTCAAGTAGTGGAATTACGCATTAAATATTTATACAAGTGCAGAGAACTAAACACCGTTAGGAATACATATACACTTCATATACCCAAAAATGATGATGCTAAAGGCTTGGAATTTCATATCTAACCCACGCACTCGAATTTACAACCCTGCTTTCAACAGCTTCACTGTACAACAAAAAACCGAAATGAATAGAGAACAGCATGTGGCTAAGCGACTGAAATCAATTTTATCCGCTTTTTATGCGAGTTCACTGATCATTGAAATATTTGCTGGGGCTTGTCTTAATTATCGCTGCACCAGTTACAATTTTTAATGATTGTATAACAACTTTATCGAATTTTATTTCCTTAACAATAAGAGAGGCGATTTATATACACACGTGTACATTCCAACTATTGAGGAGGCATGCTTGTACACTGTGTTTATTTGATTTATTTCCCCGCACCCTTTAATTGCTAGCGATTGCTTGGCGCGTTTCACATTTCTCATGACCTTAACGATTGTGTATTTAAACTCATTATTCATTAGCTATTTATGCTTGTAGTGAAAAATATTTATGATTACAACAACAAAAATAAAGCAGTAATAGAAAATCTGTGTTAACAATAAAGCATACATACATATGTGCTTGATTTCTTTGCTGTAGTCAAACAAAAATTAAAATCTTCCAAAAAAAAATTTTGAAAAATTGGTTCAAGATTGATTGTCTGTTTTATTTGTAGAAAATAACGAACCGATTTCGAGCAACGAATTTACTTAAGTTTTATTTACACGCTGCTGAATGTCTTACTCGCCTCTGCTGGGCAGCATTAATATGTCAGAAACACATAACTACGATATGTTTGTATGTACATATATGTATGTGGTTTTATTTCCATGCCCCGCTGTGCTCATCGCTGCACTTTATTACCCACGAACAAATATATTCATTGATTTAATAGGTTATAAATGGCGTGTAAGATGAGCAGGCGCGAAGGGGTGCAACCAAATAGACGCCCGTGCTTACGCATATGCATATATGCCCATAAATAAGTATGCATATAGATTTCATTTATTGGATACTGAAATTATCTAAAAATGTTGCAGGTCATGAGAAAAAGTTTGCTTTGATTATGGCTAAGTTGTTATAAGTCGTTGATTGTGAAAGAGAAAATAAAATATGAATGTGAAACCTTTCAGCTCGACGGTTAAAGTGTAAGGCATCAAATATATTTACAGGTGGAAGCTTTCATATAAAGACTTATGGTATTAAAATCATAATACTAGTGATTTTATTACTTGTTAATTCTGAGTTTTTTTAGTTTCTCGAGCAATCGCGCTTTCTGAAATCAGAGCAAAGTCTTTAGTTATCTAAAACCGACTATCTTCAATATATGATCTATTCTAGACAAAATCCCTTAAAACATTCTTTCTTGGGGAGATGTCTTAACATAATTTCATCTAAAAAAGGAATACTTTGTCACCTACATATAAATTTTGGTTAGGGAAAAAACATAAAACAAGAAAAGGGTTAACTTTGGCGGAATAGCAGCTATAATACTCTGCACAAGTGCATTTCTAATAACAACTGTATGTATTACTGATTTTGATCATATTACGTGATCGAACAACGTTATTTATTTAAAGGAAAATATTTTGTTAGATTGACATAAACATAAACAAACCTTCAACGCGTATTAAGAATAGTTAATATGAAAAAAGGTCTATTATAAATATCGTTTTATTGATTTTCATCGATTACCTTTAAAGGCATATACATGCTTTTGTAGCTTGTAGCATTGTCCTTCACAAAAATCCGTTCCAAATATCGTGTAAATATCTTTTCAAATGATAGAACATTTTCCACACAATACCTTGTTTCTGATCGATCAGTGGAGCCTCAATGAGCAGTTTCTTGAGGCGAAGAGGGCGTCTGCAAAATTGCAGACCGCTATCTCAAGAACTGAAAGACTAGTTTGCATATCTAACAACGGATGGACGGGCATGCCTAATCGATACACGCTGGTCATCTGTATGTACGTTCTTTAAGGACTCAAACATTTTCTTGTGGGATTTACAAACTTGGTGACAAACTTGGTAAATTGGTGAACAGGGTACATGTTAGTGGTATAAATATTTCGACATTCAAGAAACTCTCCATAAAGATATTGGCATATTGCATTTGTGAAAATTTGACATTTTTTTTAAATAAATAAAAAAAATAAAAAAAAATCGGCCCACTCAGGGATTAGCAGGGATAGTTGTCAATATAATTGAAGTTTTTTTTTGGGAAAAAAAAATGGCGAGTTCCAAAAAATGACGATTTTACTTAAAAAAAAACCGTTTATTTTATATAAGTGATCGTGTTAAATTTTTTTCGTGTATTTTTTCAAGAAGTTCACTCAAAAACAAAAGTTAAAAAAAAGATTTTGGGGGGTATTTTTCTACAAAAGTTATGCCTATTTGAAAATAAAAAAGCCATTTTTTTTCAAATTCATAACTTTTTTGAAGTTGGACAAAAAATTTTGAAAAAATTCTCAAAAATGTGTTTCAAAGAGTAGAAAAGGATGGATAAGTTTCAGCAAAATCTAAAGGGGTCGGGGTCAAAAGTGGTCGATTTGGTATGGAATACCCCATTTATATTGTGATCAGTTTTATTCTGTAAATTACTGCCATTAACCGAGATTTTTCTCTCATTGTAAATATAGGACTGAAAGACAAATCTTTCTACTAAATTAATATCTCAAGAAGACTATTTGTTTTGAACGATTTGCTGTTTATGTTGGCGACGTTAGTAACGAAAACAGCAATCATTAAGCAAAGGAAAGGCACACCGATCTTTCAACTGATTGAAAACCTCAAAAGCATCTTATCTAATCAAGGAAGCTGCTAAAGTGTGCCTGAGGAATAACCTTCTACTATCATGGCTTATCTTCTTGATACTCTGGTTTGGTATTTTATAGGCAGACAACTCATGTTTAAGCTCATGTTTTGTTGGCAAATCTCATTCATGTGTTATACCCTTGCAAACAGTTGCTACAATGTATTATAATTTGGTTTACCTAACGATTGTACGTAACTAAACGAGCTAGATATAGTGTTATATATAGATTAATAACCAGGGTGATGAGAAAAGTTGAAATCCGAAGATCCGCAAGCTGTAATTTGAGTAAAAATTGAGATATCTTAATGAAACTTGGTTTGTAGGTCCCTTGGTCCTCGTAGATAGGCAACTGCCATGCCCACAAATCGCCATTAACCGAAAACATATAAAGTGCCATAACTAAGCACTAAATTAAGATATCAAACTGTAATTCGGCACTGATAATCGCAGCAGCAAAGGGCAACTATGTGTAAAATTTTTTGAAAAAGTGGGCGTGGCCAAATTCTCTATATTTCTCTAATATGTTCAATGTATATATCTCCTAAGCCACTAAAGCGACAATAACCAAATTGAGAACTAGAACACCTACCGACAGTGTGAAAATGGAAGAAATTGTAAAATAACTCCGCTCACTCCGCATATAACGGTACTGTTCAAAAAACTAAAAGCGCAATAAATCCATAACTAATTAGGTCAGAGGCATTAAATTTTATCTTCGAGATGGTATTAGACGGCTTTACAGGAGCTGGTGTAAGAATTGAATAATGTGTGGTGTATTTCGCTTTAATTCTTGCAAGTTGCAAGAGTATAAAATGTTCGGTTACTCCCGAACTTAGTCCTTCCTTACTTATTTTAGTTCTAAGTTTCAAGAACAATTCATGTGTTAAAGAACTAATTTTTTTTGAAGAAAAAAGTTATTTTTATGAAAAAAGTGATTTCATTAGTGTTTTTCAGGTTCATGTACCAACCTTATGAAATATTTGTAAACATCCGATGGTTCTCACAAGCCAAATATTTGATGTTAGATAAAAATCACGTGGACTTGGAGATGTCTACTTCCATGTACATCGCGCGCATCATCGATTCGCAGGTTGCCAATAATATAGCTTTGACCTCCAATGACCTCAATTCGAAGCCAATCTGAAGTTAATTAAGTAAATTTTTATTCGAATCATCTTGTATTTTTGCAATGAAAATATTTTTAGTGTTATATAAGGTCCAAGACTTGAAGTGTAACCAATTTCAGACAGTTCGCGCAGCTGTCGCACTGGAATCAGCTGTTTATAAATTGGCTGAATGACAGTTCGGAGTATTATTCACAAGTGCACAAAAGCGTTTTGCCAAAAGTGAACGCAAAAAAAAAAAAGAATCTAAGTCACCAGTTGGGCCTTCTCTAATTGTTTTCATCGAGCCTGGCGTCAAAGCGAATGTGGCATATTATCGGGAAAATGTTCTGGAGGCTGCTTTGAAGCCGAGGGCAAACAAACATATTGGTCGCAAACCCTAGACGTTTCAACAAGACTCAGTACCGTCTCACAAAGCGCGAGTGAACCAAGAATGGCCGAAAAACAACGTTCCAAACTTCATTACGACCACACAATTGCTCTCGAATTCACCAGCTGCGAGTGCAATGGATTATTCTCTCTGAGCCATTTTGTTGAGCAAAATGCGAAGTAAAAAATATACCAGTCTCGAGATGCTGAGGAAAGCCATTCTCTGTGAGTGGGCCAAAATACTGGCAAGTCACACTCGGGCAGCTTGCGTTTCGTTTTTTGTCCGTCTCAAGGCCATAGTTCAGGTAAAAGGTGATTATATCAAGCAAAAGTGAATTGGTTCTGAATTTATGATTATTTTCACGTATTTTTACTTTAAAATAAATAAAAATAATTCTCCAAACCGAATTTATGGCTTTTTTAATTGGTTGCACTTCGTGTGCCTTAATATTAATATTTGAGCTTAAAACCCCATACATTTTCAACTTACAAGTTTTTATTTATTTTTTTCCACCTTATCTTTTAATAACCTCATTATATCCATATTATTCTTCAAGCCTCTAATCCTGTTCAATGCGCAAACGCGTCAACTATTTGAATTATAAAAACACTTTGAACTTTCACCTGCCGCCAACCGCCGAACAACACAATTCGTAGATTTCTCCAGCGACATGACGGTAAGTTACGGCCACGCCGCAGACACTCTTACACACACACACACACGCACCCGCGAGAGATTAGTGTTGTAGTCTGGGCACTTTTATGCGCCTATTAAACGTGCGTAAATGTCACTAGAGGCAAGCAAAAACAACGATTATAAATGCACAGCAACAACAATATGCGCAATGAATGGCATTTAACACTTGACAACTATAAAAACAACAACAACAGCGATTGAAAGCAATAAAGCCAGCAACAAAAGTGCACACAAAACACAAAAAACAACAACAACAACAAGTATTGCATTAATATTAAGTGACGTGGCGACACTCGGTACAACAAAAATAGTGACAACAACAACAGGAACATATCACTAGCAATTACAAAAACGGGCAGTAACAAATAAAATGTCAGCAGCAGGCGAGCATTAAAAATAACAGCAGCAACAACAACAACAACAACAATACGGCACATACTTGCTGTGCATAGATTAGCAGCTACAAAGCATTAGCAGCAACAAAGCGGCAAACGGCAGCAACAACAAGAGATGACAACACTATGAAAGCATCATTTAAGCACCATCAACATTAGCGCATCGGTGTAATAGCTGCAACAACTATAACAACAATAGCAATATCAGCGTGTGTACATCTAAGTATCGCAACATTTGCAGCAACATCAACGTGCAACATCGGCGAAATGGTCGCAACATTAATACACGGCAATAGCAACAACATTTAGTGTCGCACCACAACATTACGATTTTATTCGCTCGTGTTCTCCACTTACATTGCCATGGTAGTTGTAGTTGTTGTTATCGTTTTCGATTTTTTTTATCACCAACAAACTGTCCAATGTGCTGTTTAGATTGTTGTTGTTGATTGTGTGCCTGCAATCAGTGCTTGAAATGCATGCTGTTGTTGTTATTGTTGCTATTGCTGCTGTAGTTTAGTTTAATGCGTGTGCAATTACTTATTAACTGCTGTAACAAGCAATTGTTGGTATATAATTGCCATGCGTGATGACGCAAACGTCGGGGGGGATTTAATTCCACACTTCAGCAGGGGTTCTTTGTGTTATTGCAGTTGTTGTACGCTTCTCATTGCAGCACTGCCGAGCGGGCGTATATGTTTAAAGCTCGTTAAAGTGTTTTGTAATGGAATTTTATTTGAATCATGTCCGATATGAACTTAAATATCTGTTGTTACTTTTTCTTTACTCAGATGTCTTCAGAAGAGACAAGGAACGTTCGCCTTTTTTTAAAACACCAATATAAGTATATTGTGGCAAAAAACGTCACAAAGTCTTCACTGTTAAGATAAATTGTTATTATTATTATTGTAAGCATCTAAAATAATTAAACTAATACGAATGTGAAAAGCACAGCTGAGATGGTAGACTTTGGTCTGAACAAAAATCGGATTGTCGCGAAAGCGAATGCTTGGGTCTCAAAATAACTTCGGCAAATACAAAAGACTAACGGAGCATGACCGAACTATACAATTGCTCTCGTATTACATTTTATAAAAAATACTTTAAGACTTCTAATCCAGATTAATTCCTGGTTTTCTCCGTTGAGGATTCTTTAAGGTTTGACAAATTTTTATTTTCCATTTTTTTATATTTTTTTTTCTGAACCAGTAACATCTCAAGAATATTGTGTTAAAGCCTTAGGTCATTCGGAGAAAAACTAACGAAGTTACAGCAGGTTGAATAATTTGCGCGCCTTCCAGCTACCTGCGCTGGGAGTACAAAACGCTGAATCGATTTTCCCAAATATATCATTTTTAAAGGCGGTGACCAGTCTACAGAAAAAACTACTTCAACGATCGTTTTGAAACTTTGTAGAAATATTCTACATATACATATATAGCTCTCGAGTGACGTCGGTTCTTTCCAAACATTTTAATTACTAACAATTTTACAATAACAAAAAGGTCGATTTTTTCGACTAAAATCGTCGTTTTGTCTAGAAAATGGTACCAAAAATTGAAAAATTAAAAAAAGAAAAACACGACGTCAATTGAAAGATAAACTAAGAAACTAAAGAAATCATTTTGATTTTTTGTTTTCAGATGATCCAGTGATGCTGTAGGCTAGTCCCCGCACAAAAACTTCTTTTCGAGGTGCCTGCAGAGATCGACGATAAATCCGTTATTCCTCGCTATTTTTCGATAAAAATTTTGTTTAAGTATTCTTCAAATGTTGTACTTTGATATAATAATAAGTAAAATAAACCTACAGCAATAATTAAAAAAAATATTCATGAATAAAGGTCTTTTTTCGAGGGGAGGAAACATTATCCCACCCTCCCTAAAATAAGTCTATTTTTCAACGTCAGTTACTATTCGATGAAAAATTGATTTTCTTTCATGTCTTTGACGCAAAATTTCTTTAGAGTTTTTTTAGGTTTTCCTTCAATTCATGAGGCTCCCATTTTCCACTCTTTTGGATTCTTTGCATAGCTTTCAAATGGTCTGAAATGTGTTATGCAACAATTAATGACTTAAGGCTTAACCTCCATACTATATTGCTTGCAGTTTGGCGTCCTTACACATTTTTGGTGATCTTCCAAGTTTTTCATTTCTCACATCAAAATCATTATCTCTGAAGCACTGAAACCATATTTAGAATATTTCTTCTGATTGAGCATGATTACCATATGCCTTTTTTCTCAAACGTATTAAAGAATATATTTTGAGAAAGATAGGTTGTCTCTTGGACACTTTAAAATGTTGATCTTTTTCCCACTGAAGCCACTATTACTCAAGTCCAAATTCCAAATATAGGCCAACAAAGGTGCGCAACTCTTATATTGGCACACGATTGCAATAGTATTTTTGGCAGCTATTATATTTAGTAAGAATACCGCGAGAAAATGATTAAACTCTGATGATTAAAATCTACGACCTCGTTTGAAAGATCACCCTTTGTAGGTGCGCCAGATTGTATGAGCCATAACGTCATAAGTTTTAGCTTATCTACCTTCATAAATAAATTGTGTTATACTGATTTCAGGGCAAAACCAATTAGGAAGTGCGTCAATTACTAAATACAATAACTAAAAACTAAAAACCTATTTGAAAGTTACAGTTTTACTACTTTCAAAATATCTCGCAAGCAGTGGTCAGACTAAAATAAATACTAAACTACCAATATTTGTTTAAACTGAATACTTTTATATTTTATTTGGTGTTTTTTACTCCCAGAACAGCGAACATTATTTACTACGATGTTGTTAGCACGAAGGTAAAAGCGTTGGAGGTTTCTTAGAAAAGTATCACAACTTTTATATTTCTTAAGAAAGTGTTTATTTATTCATGAATATGCTGCTTTGTCAAACTCAAAGTAAACATCTGCAGATATATTGCGCTTCCGGCCATCTCTTTTCCAATCCTTTAGGCACTTCAAAAATTAATTTTTTGTGATCTTGACTTGACTCTTCCTTCAATGCAGTTTTACTCTCTTCAATCGTAGCGTAGCAACGTTCTCTCATGGAACCTTTCAGTTTTGGAAACAAGAAAACTGAAAACACTGTTAACAAAACCTCCGCAAAACACGATGCTGTTTTTGTTCGGAAATGCGCAGTTTTGGCACAAAAATTTAAGGCGGCAAAACGCGTCCAAGCAAATCAGCTGTCATAACTTGTTGAACGCAATATCCAAACTAATCATGCATAGCGTCGTTTTGTAGGTTATATCAAGACCTTTCAAAGATATATACAAAGTATATTGCCAGATACGAGCTCTGTAGCGCTTTATACATAGCCGCGAAATTCAAAAGACAAAAAGGTGGAAGGGAGTTATTTTTCAACCTTGTAATTTGAAGCTGTGAGAGTACTATAGCTTCATTGAATTAATTCTTTCTTTCTTTTTCCTAAAAAAGGGAATTAAGAGAGAAGATTTATAACTTTATCTTCCTAAGGGAAGTAATTTTATTGAATCCAATTCAGTACATTCATCCTTCTTGCCACTTACTTAATATTAATTCAATATACACCCTGTATCGTTGGTGAGCATTTGGAGTTCCTGAAAATGTTCAAGCTTGCTTGCATCCTACAAAGTTCCCTATTCTCGACATCGTGGCCTTGTATACTCATTGCGCTAAAAATACTTCTCCGTGGAATCACTAAATAAGTGGAAACCGTGTACGAATCAGCAGCCAAAATAATGAAAAGAGCTGGAGAGCCACAGCATTGAAGAAAACTACAAAATGCAACGCACAACTAAGACGACACACACAAAAACCATGACTGGAGCAGACAAGACGGGTTTGGTGACAAACGCTGTACAACTGAGGTGGGGTCAAGTAAAGCAGCTTGTTGCTGAAAGCATTAAGGTCATCACATACATACATATGAGTCATATGGTTAGACAGTAGAGAATTAGTTCAGATTTAAATTCGACAGCTTTCTTTCTACTTTAATATACGTAATTCATAAATATACTAGAATTACATAATCCAGGTCACAGAGTTCTTCAAATATGATTAAAAATTCCATGTGACATAACAAATAATTGCCACACTACTGCTATCAGAAAACACTGGACTGAGGTCAAAGCATGACATGGCAGCAAAAAAAGACTAAGCATTGATAAAATTATGTGCAATAATGAGCAACGATGGCACAAAAGCGCAGAGGACATACCGACTTAGGGCAGTCGGTTAGTGCATTTGTTTTATCTGTGGTCAAAGTGACGATATGCTATCCATGGCGATTTTAAGTATTTCCAATAAATATTAGTATTTTTTTTGCACATGCGGCTGCACGCAAGCGCACAGAGATGCATAAGCGCAAGCATAAGCGAAACGTCAATGAATGTGAGTGCCTTGCAACACCCGCCTCTACAAGTATAACTGTAAATACCGTTGCACCGTTCTGCCAAATGTTGCTGGCTTGCGCATGTGTATATTATTACTATCAGTACATTTTTGTTGTTGTTATTGCTATTATGCTCCGTGATGCGCATTGCGCGTTGATCCGTTACAGCGATAGATTTCACTCGCCACACTAACTAAGCGAGCTAACAACCAGCAGGCCATTCGACTAACACAATCGTCGCCGTCGCGTTGGCAGTTATTGCAGATAAAGCAAAAATGTTGCTGATGATGCGACTGTTGATGGTCAACCATTGTAGCGTGGCGTGTTGTTGTAGAGGCTCAATTGCATTTGCCTCGTTGTAGTTGTTGTTGTTGCTGAAGCACCCAGCTTGTCGTCAGCGCAAATGACCTTAAGTTGGCATTGTTGCCGCTGTCATTGCTGCCATGCGTTTGTGTATTTGCTATTATTTCTGTGTGTTTGAGTGTGTGTGTGGCGAGGAGAAAAAACTGCAATTTAAGCGAAAAAAATATTAATAATGAATGTGTGGTAAAAGCGTCACTTAAGCGACGGCAAATGGACCGCGAGTTAAGCAACAGCGATCTACGGCCCGACTGCCTCGCTGCTGTGTGCTCTTTGTTGTTGTAGAAACTATTTTACGATATGCCACACCTGTTTCATGTTCAATTGCTAAACTATCTGTGCTGTTAGCTGACTGCTTTGGCTATTTGTGTCTGTGTGTTCGCCTCGGCCACGCAACATATTAACAACAACATAACAACAAAATGAATCGCCAAGCAGCAGCCAACATTGAAGCCAGCAGCCTATGTTGCAAGCAGCAGCCTGTATTGCAGCCAACTGTAGTGGCAGCATCAATAGCCGCAATAGCTGTAGCTGCAACGAGTTCAAAGTGAAAATAAAGCAGCAAGAATTCGGAGAATTTTGTGAGAAAAATTGTCTTTTCACGCTGAATTTCGATTTTCCAGCGAAGATGCTTGCGCATAGTTTTCGTACAGGTTTTTTTTTTTTTTTTTTGTTTTTTGTGTTTTTTTTCAGTACAAGCGCTCGCTGCATTTTGAGTTGCACAAAATTCTTTACCACATGCGTGCCACGAACGGCACGAGTGAGGGAGTGAGCGCTGGCTGGACATTCGGCAGTTTTATACCCAGCGTGTATTGGAGAGAGCTTTCAATATTTGTTTTTGAAATACAAAATTTATAGTTTATAACAAATTTTTTTTACTAAAAAATCGAATTGTATATAGCAATAGATTTAATTTTATAAAATTGATTAAATTTGATAAAACATTTGGCACAAGGCACAATGTCTGTTGTTAAATAACTAAGAATTAAGAACGAAATATGGTCGTCATCAAAAGGGGGGTCTCTCATCCGAGGCTGTTGTGAATTTTTCATTGGGGGGTTTTTTTTACGTGGCGGTCCCAAGCCCAGCGCACAACCCTACGTAGGGGATATTTCGCCTTCTCMCTTTAGCTCGCCTTCAAACGGATGTTCTTAGGCTACCCAGAGGATACTTGGTCAAGGACCGGAAGTCGTGAGCTGCTTGAGTCATATGTAAAAGAATCGTTTTTGGCCACTCCCAAGTGAATGGCGATAAGAGAACTTTCCTCACTTGCGTGAACTTCTACACATGACACCATCCTCCATCATCCTTAAGAAGAACAAAATATGAGTATAGTTTATTGAGGCTTGTATCTGAAAAATACCGCTAAGCAAAGCTGCACCGATGGGCTTTTGAAATTCCTCAAGCTTTATGCTATGATATGCATTTCTACTCTGCTTCGCCTGGCAGCGGTTTTTGAGCTTCGATATTCAATTAAATTTATCAAAATGATTTTCAGTCTAAGAAAATACTAAACATACAACAATTCCATTTCACAAAAATATAGGTGATAAATATTAAGGGACGGTGTTGGTTCTGTGTGGAGTTTTTTCATATAATTAAGTCATGGTTGGTCTCAATAGTCAAGAAGTGTTACTTATAAATCTTGTACACAATACTAATTTGTCTTTCATAAAGTAATTTGAATTCTTCGTCCGAGGCCTATATATTAAGGCACAGTGATCATCAACAAAAACCGCGTATATCTCCTGATAGCAGTATTCATAGTTGCTTCAGTAAGACATAGCGCAACTTCAAATTTATTCATCGGCCATATGTTTGGTGCGTTTGCCATTAACATTAGCTGCAGTGTCAGCTGTCAGTACCGAATTCTCTAGTATTTTTTTGGGGAACTTCTTACAACCATTTATGGAGCATTTTAAAGAAGAGGAGAGAGGGGAAAAGCTGAAGATAAGCATTGAGAAGGATTGGAAGTTAAGATGTGAATTTTTGAAAACAATTTTATATACCCTTAACACTGTGTCAACTGTGTCATTGTATAACAGTATATTAATCTGCTAAAAACCTCTAAGAGGTACTAAGAAAAACAATTATTCGTCAGCCAGGATATAACTGATAGATTGCGTCTGCTTTTTCCTACTGGTAATACATATATGGCGGTCGAATATCATATGAAAGGTGACTGCATATGTTGTAAATTTACTATAGTCCAACGAAATCTCGAAAACATAAAGCACCAATATATCATATGACAAAGCTGCACCGGGTATAAAATACGCCAGGCGCACGCCTGCATCCAAGTGCGTCTGTGCCTGTGGTGTGGTACTGTCGATGTTGCCGCATAATGATTGACTAATTTTACCGTTATGGCCATTACATGAACACAGCATCGCTTGCGCACCCATACACGCACAGTCGATTGCTATTTATTTACTTAAGCGCAAACTGAGAAGAGGCAGAATTAAATAAAGTGAGAAAAAGTCCATCTATCTCACAGCGGAATGTCAAAAAAATGCCAACACTTTAAGTAGCAGCATTTTGGTGGTCAACCAAAAATAAGCTAAAGGTGCCACATGCCACTTTACCAAGCAGTTGGTGCTTATATGCATGTGTGTATGCGTGTGTTGTGTGGCTGCATTTCGCGACAAGCAAACCAATCAGTGGACATTTTTTCCGAGACTGTGAAAAATGTCATTTCCCATTTGTGTCGGAGTGTTAGAAGGTGGGTGTTATTGCTATTGTTGGTATTGGTGGTTGTTGTCAGTGATGTGAACTTATCATATGCATATATAGATGAGTTTCACATAACATATTTGTACTATTTATATTATATTCGTTTAATTGATGTGAGCGTGCCAAATTTTAAAAACTATTGGAACAGATTTTTATTTTTCTCTTTAAAGTAATAAGTGTGTCAATGTGTACCAGGTTTCCAGGTTTCCAGGTTCACATTTTCAGTTTTATTGTTTTGCTATTTTTTGAAAAAACATGTTAAACATTTTTCGTTTGTGATTGCGCTATGTGACTTTATAGGCCGCTATAATCCCAAAATGACGATTGACTTCTCTGTGGCCTCTCAGTAGCTATTTGGCGCACATAGCGCTTACTATACTGGTTATAAGGTTATAAGTTCTAATTATAGAACACTTATCCGATCGAACGTTGTGGTGTACCTATTGCTCTGATTGCCAACGCAGGCAAGTCTATTTCTCAAGTAACATTGTAGGTTTCAATGAATATTATTTCCTCGCGGGATCTAGATATTCTTTTTTATGAAATGTTTTAAAAAATTTTCAGGCAGAAATCTCTTCTTTTTTGTTTTTTTTTCTTTTATAATAATACACAATGACGCGAGGGGCGCAATCGAGCGGAATTAGCCGAGTCATAAAAGGCAGGAGAGTTTTAAGCGTTGCGATCTTAGGCTGCTCAGCTACAGAAACAAAAATTTCAACAGCCAAAATTAAGAATTAGATTAAAGTTTATTATTTTTAAATGTTACTTGTTAAGAGTAGGTAAAACTATTTTTTATGGTAAAGAGTGAGTCTGTTAGATCAAATGTGCTGGAATAAGGATTGAAATCATGACATATACGGCGGAATGGTTCGTTTAATTCAAAATTTGTTCTAGAAAATTTTATCATGGAACATGCCATATTTTGGAGTATATAGCAACATATACATTGTGACAAAAAAGTACGCCGAAATTGTAAATAAAATATAAAATAGACTCTCCATGAATGTGGAATCGGCACTCGCACGATTAAGCATGTAAAACAAAATATGTTTAAGGTACTCTTTTTGAAAAAATCAAACACAGCTTAATCAAGACGAGTTGACCAAGAACGAGTTTCATATCCAATATAACAAACACAATCATTCGAACGAATCGCGGGAGTTGTTGAGCTCTCTTGGCATTTGTCTAGTACTTGCCTGATAAGTTTCGAACACCATATCCTGCACTTTTTTAATATTTTCATCAGTTGAAGAGATTCAACGTGCAGAACAAGGAATTTCTTCGACGATTGCTCGACCGTCTTTGAAGGCTTTGTACCACTCGTTGCTTTTACCAAACGGGAGGAGTGGTTCTACTAAGTAATTTATAATGAAGTATTTTAGTAATTTATGGTTGACTTTTACATCTCGCTTTTCTGTACCGTTTTAGCTTTTGTGATAAATGTTCACTTTTGTGACTATGGTCACCTGCGCCTTTTCTTAATAAAAATTTTTTTGTAATAATTTTTCAAATCATGCAAATATTTATATAAAATTTTGACATATTTCAAACAGTATTCAAATTTTGGTTCGAAGCATCGCCTGAGTACTAAACAACACTAGAAATAGTATTGTGGTTTAAATACCTCCCTAGGCTATGAACAGCATGCGTCTGAATGCAATGTTAACAAAACAAAGAAAATTGAAGATTTCTTCTGCGTTCAAGTTGCAATTAAGTACTTGAGAAGTGATTTCTCAATCGCGCTGCGCAACACGTTTCAAGTGTTTTCGGTGAGTACAAAACAAAACAACCAAATCGGTCAGTCAACAATCCACTAATTAGCACTCGAGCATGATACAACAGTTTGAGTTGCGAGGTGCGCTTGGCTTTGGAGCATGCGCGAGGATACGTCAGCAAAAGTCATCGAAAACTAACGATTGCTATACACTTATAAAGTGATTTGATCTATAAATTATACACAAATGTGGCAGTTGTTGCGGCAACATAACGAAATTTTTCGATATATAGAAATATAACAACAACAATGCATAAAATACAAAATACACCACAAAGCAAGTGCTCATTGATGAAGTTGTTGCTTTAATCGACATTTGAAAAATTTCCGAAGTGTTCAAAAGTAAAGTGTTTGGTGCGATCTTCAAGCAAATGATTTGCCGAGTACAAAAATCACTTGCAGGTGATGCGACCGCTCAAGTGTCCAAGTGTGCATGATCGAGTGCGCATAATAACAAAGGAAGGAGCTCACTCAGCATGGAATACCTCGGCGCAGTGTGGAGTAGCGTGCTCAAGTGGAATTATTAGTGATGCGGTCGGCATTGATTCTGTACGAATACTAGCGTGGGGCTAGTAGTACTGTTTACCACACTGTCAATATATTGGAAAAGAAGCAATTGGATGGTGTGCGAAATGACGTATCAGCTTAGACTCAACGGATTTTTTATAGCGCAGTAATACTTTTTATTTGAATTTAAGAAGTTGTTTAGTCGAGATTTGCTTTCATTCAATTCATAGAACCGTTTAAAATTTAAGTATTTTTATAATACTATTTATAATCTTAGACACTTGTGGTACAAAGCTTAAATCTTCGAAAACGAGACGCCATTCATGAAAAGTGTGTATGATTGGATGTCGTTAGTTCGACTGGAATTTCCACTGTATTGGCCGAAAGACACGTAGTCTCGTTTTATGCAATAAAATTTTTGAACTATACTACGGAAAAGGATACCTAAAATATGTGAGAAATTACTTACTGCATATTTTGTCATCCGTTTATTGTTCTTGGTGTTCATATATACTGTTGCAATAAAACTTTCGGTTTCAGTAGATTAAAAAAAGACTAGATAAAACTAGTTTGACTATGAAATGCTATGGATATGGAATATATCTAAGATAGATTTGAAGCTCTTTGTTAAGTTGAGGTCTGCAGGAATTGCCTAGTTCCAATTTGAACTAGATATGCAGGTATGTAGGTTCAATAAAATTTGCTTTGGAAATGTCCACCAAGATCTATATAATTTGTTCATTTCATTGTCGATGTCAGATGTACTGTGATATGGCTGCTTTCTCTCCTGATAGAGTTACGTTATTTGTTGTTATGGTAGTTTTCTACTCTTCTAAACTATACCTTCTCTTAACAATAAATGCCCAACAAAGTATAGAGTGCGCGCAACAAAAATTTCAAAATTTCAAAATGTCGAATGTTCATGTTATATTGCAAGAATGAACTTTTTGTGGTCACACGTGAGTTGCATTTTATATTTAAGGATTTGAGAGTAAAAACAAATATTAATCATTGAAAATTACTTTAATCTTTATCAAAATATTCTCCATTGAGATGTATTTACTTTTGTATATTTTTGAACCAGTTGTCGAAACACTTTTCTTACTCTAAGGAGGTTAAAAAGAGTCGTTTGGTGCCAAGTCAGGACTATAAGTTAGATGTCTCATCAAATCGATGTTTTGGGTGCGCGAACATGCATTGTCGTGGTGATGAGAGATGAGTCTTCGCTGGTTGGTTTCCCTGACTTTTTGAAAGACAACTAGCAAACGAATGATTGTATAGCACTCAGAATTTATAGTTATGTATTCGTCTAGTGGTATGCTTGCTACATGCCCAGTGTTTCCAAAAAACAGGCAACAACCCATGAATCACCCATAAAGTGGACTGCTGTTAATTTTTGGCTCGTATGTTACGCCCCGATCAGCTGCCCAATGTCATAGACGTGTTTCTACGTATTTTCTTAGCATTCACCTCGACCAATCGACGCCCTTTTTATAGTTTGACAAGTTGTGAGGGACTTAAAGTGAACCAATTTTTCTACAGTCAAATGCTCATACAATATTGAATGTATGCTGGTTTTACTCACGATAGCTCACATGATGTTCTTGCAATATCAGCATGCGCGCAGCATCAAAAATTACTGGTACAACATTCGATTTTAGACGACCTCCATGAAATTCATCTTGGAGTGACCGACAACTTCGATTGAATTCACAGTGTTATCGCTAAACACATTCCTTATACATTTTTTGGTCGAGATGAATACTGCAATTAAAATAAAACGTTCTGAGTATGCACTAGTATAGCATCAAAAATGTGAAATATAGAAATATAAATGGCAACGAACCGTAAAATAACATCACTAGAGTTGTATATAGTGCCCTTATTGGTTCTTTCCTCCAGCTCTTTTTCTGATTGATCTAATGGCTCAACAATTTTTTATATGGCGCTGTTGAAAAAGCTCGCTGAGTGAATGTAAGTAAAGTTTTTTCTTCTAACTCTTGAGAACTTAAAACATGAGTAATGAGTATAGTAAGACTTTATTCATAATTTTAAAATTCTTAATATATTCTTGAAATTTCATGTCGACCCCCTTGGCCCGAATACAATTATGCCACTGTTTTGTTCAATCCTCTAAACGGTTGTTAAAGTTAATAGTCTACAATGTGCCTAGCGATTCACACTTATGCCTTGATCACACGTAACGAGTAGAGCGGCGAGACAGTGACTCGGCCGAGTGCTCGTTTCATTTAAACAGTAAGGCGAGTAATGAGCCGATTCAGTGGGCGAGTATAGTGGCGAGAGAGTCACTACAATCACATTTTGTTTACTAGGCCGAGTGCTTCTTTTTTCTTCACTCTTTTGCCCCTTCTGAGCTAATCACTGACTCGCTCGTTGCTTGTGAACACGCGTTCGGTCTTCATTCGCCACTCGGTCGATTTTTATGTTGTTTATTTAGTTTCAATTGCATTTTGCATTGTGAAACTTTTTTCAAATGTCTTTTTCTACCAAACATTGTAAATAAAACTTTGAAAAACTTCACTGTCTAACTAGATGAACATAGTACGTGTAAACCTCTACTCGCCAACGCAATTCTCTCGACCGAGTATCATACTCGGCCAGAATACTGTCTCGCCACTGTACTCGTTACGTGTAACAAGGCCATTAGTGTATTCAATTGCCTTAAGCGGTTTCTGGTTGAAAATTGGCGAAAAACTCACGAAGAATCAATGCAGTATACGAAGGTGCATTATCATGTTGCAAAAGCCAAGACTTGTTGGTACATAACTTCGGCCTCTTTTTACGAGGCTGCGCGCAAATGGGACATAACACTTAGATAGTATTCCTTATTGACAGTTTGGATGGTCGGAAGAAATTCGAAGAGCACCACACCGCGTCAATCGAAGAAAACTATCAATAACATAAGCTTGATTTTTGACATGGTTTTTTCGGATTCAACTTAAAACGATATTCGGCCGATTGATCGTCTGTTTGCAAATCGTAAACATAGATCCAAGACTTATTGCCAGTAATAATACGTTTCATGACACAGCAGATGTTAACACAATTCTGTTTCCGAAAAAGCTTAGTGATTTTGGAACCAAACGAGCTTTCTCTAAATAATCTTCCAAAATGGTTTGAATAATTGCGCTCATCCTAGAAATCGCCGTAAGCGTTCAAAGTAAAAAGTCATACTATTTTTTTTGCTCGTAGTAGTATCTCTGTTATATTTAATTAATATATATTTAGATATATAATTTGAAGAGGAATTGAGCAGAAAAATATTGCGTAGTGTGTGCTTCAAAAAAAGTTTAACTGCAATATATTGAATTTCACAAAAAAGTTTACAGTTTTAAAGTACAAAGTTAGAACTTAAGTAACAAAACAAAAAAAAAAAAAAACAATAATAATAATTTGATATATCTTGAACAGGGTTGCCATATAATTTTTAAACAATATATCATATCAATTCTTTTATAACGATTTTTTAGTTCTTAAAATATAGTTTATTTTATTGGTATACAACTTTCCGCCGTTTTCCAAACGCTGCCTCTAGGGTCAAGCACTGGTCGATTAAATCGTTTTATATCGATCTTCTACATTTGTGTCAACACTAAGCCAACAAAATATTTGTAGAGATCTGTTTGCATCCCAAACATATTCTCCACTGAAAATGTCACTTTTTGCGCCGAATTCTCGACACTTGCGGGAAATTTTGCTTTAATTTTTTAATTTCAAGAAAAGTGCGGCTGAGGACTCGTCCACGCTGTACTGAGGCTGACACATACATAGATAATACTATTACTCTACTTCTACCAACTATATGATTTCTGCTAGGTATAAAGAAATATAGAATTTTTGTAAAGCAGCTTGTGTTAGTTTACAAAAAAATGGATCACAAAGCATTTCGTGTGTTAATTAAGCATTGCTGTTTGAGGGTATAAAGAAAAACACTTTGGACCATTTTTATACAATAAAGCCTTAAATTTACTACAAAAAAAAAAAAACAAAA